>NC_092171.1:10970395-11270395 GCF_045791955.1 Oncorhynchus clarkii lewisi | reverse complement strand
GGCTGGGAGATTACGGGTGTGACCTGCTGTCCAGTGGGCAATCCGCGGAATTGCTCCAGCAAAGTCTCGAACGTCTGGTCGTTATGGTCCCTCCATAAGACATTACAGTAACTTCTTGTGTCGTCCAATGGTGGCTCCTTGCAGGGATACAGAATTGTGCAGCTGGTCTAAGTCTGCTGGATCGGTCAGGGCCAGTTCGTACTATCATATTTTAGGAAAGACCCAGATGCAGACAGTGTCGAAGTAACAAAAGTTTATTACTAGAACAGGGGGCAGACAAAACGACAGGTCAAGGGCAGGCAGAGGTCAGTAATCCAGATCAGAGTCCAAAAGGTACAGAACAGCAGGCAGTCTCAGGGTCAGGGCAGGCAGAGGTCAGTAATCCAGATCAGAGTCAAAAGGTACAGAACGGCAGGCAGTCTCAGGGTCAGAGCAGGCAGAGGTCAATAATCCAGTGTGGTGGGACAAGGTACAGGACGGCAGGCAGGCTCAGGGTCAGGGCAGGCAGAATGGTCAAAACCGGGAAGACTAGAAAACAGGAACTTTAGAAAAGACAGGAGCAAGGGGAAAAACGCTGGTAAACTTGATGAACAAAGCGAACTGTCAATAGACAAACAAAGAACACAGGTATAAATACACAGGGGATAATGAGGGGAGGTGGGAGACACCTGGTGGAGGGTGGAGACTAGCACAAAGACAGGTGAAACAGATCAGGGTGTGACACATATATATACACACACACACACAAAAGCCATCACATCCTCATAGGTATTTTCTCTTCCCTCGTCCAGGGGCGATTCTGTGTGTGATATGTGCTGACCGCAGCTCTCTGAGACAGACGGTGGTGAGGCTGGAGCTCGAGGACGAGTGGAGGTTCCGGCTGAGTGACGAGTTCCAGACAGCCAACGCTAAAGAGGATCGCCCCCTCTTCTTCCTCACAGGGAAACACATATGAACTGCCGTACCCCTCAGCGTGAGCCCTACAGTGGGGTCAAAATAGAAAGTCAAAATAGAAAGCCAAAAACTATCTGTATTCTTCTGGTGGATCAAGCCAATAACCCATAGACAGTAGTTGGTAGTGAATATAGCTACAGTTGAAGTCAGAAGTTTACATATACACTTAGGTTGGAGTCATTAAATCTCGTTTTTCAACCACTCCACAAATTTCTTGTTAACAAACTATAGTTTTGGTAAGTTGTTTAGGACACCTACTTTGTGCATGACGCAAGTAATTTTTCCAACAATTGTTTACAGACAGATTATTTCACTTATAATTCACTGTATCACAATTCCAATGGGTCAGAAGTTTACATACACTAGGTTGACTGTGCCTTTAAACAGCTTGGAAAGACACCAGAAAATGATGTCATGGCTTTAGAAGCTTCTGATAGGCTAATTGACATCATTTGAGGCAATTGGTGGTGTACCTGTGGATTTATTTCAAGGCCTACCTTCAAACTCAGCGCCTCTTTGCTTGACATCATGGGAAAATCAAAAAAATAATCAGCCAAGACCTCAGAAAAACAATTGTAGACCTCCACAAGTTTGGTTCATCCTTGGGAGGAATTTCCAAATGCCTGAAGGTACCACGTTCATTTGTACAAACAATAGTACGCAAGTATAAACACCATGGAACCACGCAGCCGTCATACCGCTCAGGAAGGAGGCGCGTTCTGTCTCCTAGAGATGTACATACTTTGGTTCAAAAAGTGCAAATCAATCAAAGGACAACAGCAAAGAACCTTGTGAAGATGCTGGAGGAAACAAAAGTATCTATATCCACAGTAAAACAAGTCCTATATCGACATAACCTGAAAGGCCGCTCAGCAAGGAAGAAGCCACTGCTCCAAAGCCACCATAAAAAAGCCAGCCTACGGTTTGCAACTGCACATGGGGACAAACATCATACTTTTTGGAGAAATGTCCTCTGGTCTGATGAAACAAAAATAGAACTGTTTGGCCATAATGACCATTGTTATGTTTGGAGGGAAAGGGGGAGGCTTGCAAGCCGAAGAACACCATCCCAACCGTGAAGCACGGAGGTGGCAGCATCATGTTGTGGGGGTGCTTTGCTGCAGGAGGGACTGGTGCACTTCACAGAATACATGGCATCATGAGGCAGGACAATTATGTGGATATATTGAAGCAACATCTCAAGACATCAGTCAGGAAGTTAAAGCTTAGTCACAAATTGGTCTTCCAAATGAACAATGACCCCAAGCATACTTCCAAAGTTGTGGCAAAATGGCTTAAGGACAACAAAGTCAAGGTATTGGAGTGGCCATCACAAAGCCCTGACCTCAATCCTGTAGACAATTTGTGGGCAGAGCTGAAAAAGCGTGTGGGAGCAAGGAGGCCTACAAACCTGACTCAGTTACAGCAGCTCTGTCAGGAGGAATGGGCCAAAATTCACCCAACTTATTGTGGGAAGCTTGTGGAAGACTACCCGAAAAGTTTGACTCAAGTTAATCAATTTAAAGGCAATGCTACCAAATACTATTTGGGTGCGTGTAAACTTCTGACCCACGGAATGTGATGAAAGAAATAAAAGCTGAAATAAATCATTCTCTCTACTATAATTCTGACATTTCACATTCTTAAAATAAAGTGGTGATCCTAACTGACCTGAGTCAGGGAATTTTTACTAGGATTAAATGTCAGGAATTGTGAAAAACTGAGTTGAAATGTATTTGGCTAAGGTGTATGTCAACTTCCGACTTCAACTGTATCAGTCTGGGGCTGGTATGGCTCTGTTCGCTGTAGTATTAATTTAGTATCAATGACAATTTACTACCATACTCCTATTAACCCTCCACCTCTCTGTTGTGATGTGTTAAAAAGTAATCATTCCGCAGTGTCTGCCGCCGTTCATATTGTAGTTTATGATATTTTTTGAGGAGTGTATTTTGTACAAATATTATTTTTGTAGACGTTTTGTTTTTTGCCTGGGCTTTTGTGACAAACTATTTTGCATATATGTAGACTGCTTTGTGTCATGTAAAAAGTAACCATGTCATGTTTCTTTGGTGTCTTCATAACAATGTTCGTTACAAAAGCGTTACGTGTATGTGGTTGTGTTTTCTGGGGCTCAGTGTTTGCAGCCTTCTGATGATCACTATGTTGAGAAACTTGAATCCATACTTTATGTACTGAATGTGTAAAAGTACGTATTTTGAAAACGATCTCCATCTCTGCTGCCTTCTATTGGTTACACACCAGTCCAGGTGTGTGTACAATCTGAATGATATATCTGTTTTACTATGATCTACTTCTTGTGGGGTAGTTACACAGTTGAACAGGGCTTTAAACAAGGCCTCTCCGCCTCATGCCTTGGGGAGCCAGCCCGGCACCAACACCCCTGTTTCTGATAATCAACTAATCGCAGGCTTCAGTCTGGACCTGGATTAGTTAGTGCGGATCTTCTCTTGACCTCACAGGTCGGGTCAACTCCCCCCGTGCGTTGGTATGAGCCTCTTTCTAGGTGAAGGGGGGCCTTCCTGTCCTCCTACCCTGAGCTGAGTTAGCAGTGGAGCCTTGAGTTTCACTTTATGCACACGGTCACCCCACTGGGTCTATCCCTGCAAGCCACGGAGGTTAGCTCACTCCTTCCTACTGATTACACTTCACGGGTACTTTGTGACTCGGTATACTACGCGTCAGCGGGGGCTATTTTTGTGTACAACACCAACGAGCGATTCAATGATTATTTATAGTCCACTCTGTACTACTTGGTTACGTGGTGCGGCTCTTACTGCGTGGATACATTCCGCCACGGGGTTAAACTATTATAAACTGCGGAATAATCTCAGACACCCCTGCTAGCGGCTGGTCCTCCCTATCTAATTGACTGGACAGCACCCACATGGGTGAGTCACACTAGCTAAGTCCCGGGTGTAGGGTTTCAGCTAAAACTAGCTGCACTTCGTCTGGGTAGAGGACAAACTATAGACACCCAGTGCTCCTTTAGTGTGCTTTTTACACAGTTACCTTCAAGCCCCCCTTTGGTTTCCTGCTCAAGCCCACAATATGGTCTGGCTGCAGGCTACCTAAGCCTAGTTATGTTACTCTAATTCTTGACTATTTATTCAACCAATAAATGAACTAGTTAATGAAAACCAGTAACACTTCTATTTTGGTTCCACAGCTTCACACCTGATGGATTTTATTCTTTTTTTATTTAGCTATTTTAATGCAGTAGCTTCTAACAATATCAATTAAATTCACTTCTTACCTTGCACTGAAGTGTTCTAATATTAATACATCAATCAGCTCCTTTCTTCCCCAGAATCTCCCTTTCTCCATCTTTTACGTTGGTTTTTATACACTTTTTGCCCAGGCCTATGCCTCCTTTGACTACAGCCACACAACACATCATCCCCCTTACACGTGACATCGGCGCAAAGTTACATAACAGATTGTCTCGTTCACCCGGGATATCTACACACAACAATCTGTGGTGTCATCTGCTTCACGACCCATGTGCCACCAGGCAACTCCACCAGCTCCTTCCCAGGGCTCGAGTTTGACAGGTATGTCAACACATTAGATTAACCTCTGCCCCCCAGCAGAGGAACATCTGCATACAGTCTACCTTCACCTGTCACTTCCTCCCTGCACTTGACTGGGTTTTGATGCTCCTCTAGCTGCTTGTGGTTGAGGCCTCTTCCTGTTCTTCAGCTTCTTCTTGATCTTTCTTGTTTCACTGTTACATAGAGTTCTGTCTGGGGACTGGAGGAGTCCTCAGGTCATATTAACTAGGCTCATTCACGACAACGGGGCACAAAAGCCTGCACAACCCTACTCTAAACGTTGACTCGCTTCACAAATCTCTAACAGCAACTCTAGTTTCTAACCTCTAGGGGGTGGTGTCTCCCTCTTTATTCCCTTTCTTTCACATTCTGTTTGCTGCACACGAGACTGAACCCTATATGGTCAGCAGAGGGCCGTACACACTATACGTTTACATGACTGACAGTCAGCGGAAGCTATTGCCACTAGGCTCAAGTTGTGAACAGTACATCTAGTCCAATTGAAATTTGTCACCCCAATCAGAATCCTATGATAACATGTTTTTCTTAATTGAAGTTATAGTTTGCTGTCATTTGTTCCTGTACAAATTCAACAACATTAATTACAACATTTTAATTGATTGTAAACAACAGTTCTATCTTCCTTTCGGATTTATTCACCACAATATGGGAGGGACGCAAGGCTGCCAGTTCATTTGCGGTATGACCACCAGTACAGTACACCTTCTTCATCAAAGAACTCACTTGAGTTATTTGATTAGATTCTTAGTCCTGCAACATCTTGTCTTTGAATTAGACATTACAATATGATACAGTACTATATACAATGTTACAATAACACAAGATGTTGTGGGGTTTTCCCCTTTTGATGCACAGCATCTTTACGCTGCTTATTTGCAAATAAAAAGTAGAAGGAAAATACATTTTTAGGTACAGTAACTCAAAGACATGAGAATTTCTTTCAATTTCTTTCATTTCATCATTAGTCGGTTTCACAGCTATTGTTGTTGCCACAGTAACTTTAATGCACCAAGATCCAAATGTTTACTCACATTGTGTCCCCTGGACTTTGGAGGGGATGTGGGGCAGCACGAGACAGCTACTGGGTAGAGGGAACATTGCCAGTGGTTCCCCACTATAGGGTCACCATCTCAAGTGGTAAGGGGGGCCGTTTAATATCAGTTGTTGTGTCTGCTGTCCACCTTAGTAGGTAATTGTCGAAGAGATTTGGCGGATGGGTGCTCAATATTTTAAGCAGCCGGGTTAACTATAGTGCATAGCCAGGATTTGAGGATAAATCCTTTAAAAGGTCATGTAAATATCTATACAATTCCCGTTGACAAAATTAATAGAGATCCTATAGGAGAAAAAAAATCTATTGAAATCCTTGGATCCAGTTAGAATCCAATAGGAAAATCAGATTTTGGAACCAGCCTTGTATCATTTCTATACAGATATCTTAACGAAACACTTATCAGTGTGCTGATGTCTGGTGTAGACGGTCTAAGCTCCTGACTCTAGACCACATATGCCTCCTTGGCCAACTGTCTCTTTCCTCACTATCTATATTTACACCTGTCCTGTAATCAAAAACTCAGATCTCCTTAAATAATATATTTGACCCTCGTCCAAAAAAATCCTTTAGGTTTCCAATGGGGAAAAAATGTATTGGAATCCTATAGGATCTTTTAACTAGGGTTTATCTGTGAGAGTGGTGGTAATTGGTGGTGTCAGAACTGGTCTAATGGTAGAATCCCTGCCAGCACACCTAAGGCCCAGGTTCATCATTATGTGTTTTATTGACAGAGGAGTTCTGTGTTAACAATGATGCTGGGATTCCTGCCATGGTAAAAGCCAGGAGTCTGTGCCTGGGCTACATCAACTAAATCGGAACTCGACACTCCGTCTCCTGACTGAAAATCATCCACCCATGTACCCCGAGCCTAGTTTCAGCACTCATAGCTGGCTGTGATGTAGGATGGGATGGGACATAAACCTAACAAATTCAATGACACATTTCTCTGAACAGGGGGGGGGGACACATACCAAATTCACAGAGAATACATTGCATATGATGAAGAAAGAATACTCTGAGCCGCAGCTCAGGGGTCCAACCCAGAGATGCAAGGGGGCAGACAGGGACGTTCAACAGAGTACCCTGGATTGTAAGAGCATGTTGAGCTGACCTACTCGTCTTGCAGCCCTTGGGGTAGGGGGGATAGACGGGGGGGTTGAGCAGCGGTTAGAACTTAGTGGACACCAGGTCCCTGTCCCAAATGGCTGTGATGACGTCACTTAGGGAGCTAAGAGTTGGGTAGCAAACCAGTTCCAGGAGTTACTGCCCATAGAGATGTTTTACTTATGGTGTGTGTGTGTGCGTGCCTGCATACGTGCGTGTTAGTTTGTGTTTGTACCATCAAAGTGTGCATGCATTTATGTCATGACAGTGTGTATGCAATTAATGCATGTGTTTGTGTATTCTATGTGTATATGTTCATGTACACATGAATACAGGTAGTGTGTGTGTGCGTGTGCGTGTGCGCACGCGTGTGCTGTCCTGGTGTCAGCAGCACCATCTAAAGGAGCTGGGATGGGATCTGGTCTGTCCTCTCAGGTTTCGTCTTGGAACGTGGTTCTCAGAACACGCTCGGTAAAATTAAACATCCACAGAAACACTATATAGACAGTTCGACCGGTGAGCACACACAGCATAACAGTCTTACAGGGAATCGCAAAGATCACTACTTGGTTTTAACGTCTGAACACATACGTCGGACTACCGGGTTTCTTACACCTGAATACACACACGTCCGTCGGATCACCAAGTGTCTAACACACACACACACACACGTCGGTTGGATCACCAGGTTTCTAACACACACACACATGTCGGTTGGATCACCAGGTTTCTAACACACACACACACACACACACACATGTCGGTTGGATCACCAGGTTTCTAACACACACACACAAGTTGAGGATCCTACGCCTGAGTGGGGATCGAGCCGTGCCATGGAACCATGACCCCAGAGGAACATCTGGAAGAATTCTGCAACGACGCCAGTCCCAACTGGTTCTGGGTAGGGTGGCATGTCTGTCGGCCTGTCCGAGAGTGAGGGGGAGATGGAGATGAAAGAGAGAGAGAGAGAGAAGAAAGAGAGAGAAAGATACTGAAAATGTAGGGTGGTAGAAGCTTGTTCCTGTACTTTTGGTGGAGAGTTATCCCGTCTTAATAAGCTAAATGTCATGTCCACACATGGATGGAACAGTGCTCGTTAGTTCTGCTGCTGTTGAGGGAGAGAGGGATGGATATTCCTAGCACGCAATGACTGCGTCCAATGTGTCCCGCTACAAACTCGTTGGATGCATTTGCAGCAGGTTTTGCTTGTGTTTTGGTTATATTTTAGAAATCGAACAGTGAATGATGACTGTATTCATTTTCCATTGAGGGAGAGAGGGAATAAGGGAGGAGAAAGCGAGGGATAGAGTGGGCGAGGGAGGAGAGGGAGAGAGAGGAATGAGGGAGGGTATTCCTTTGTCAGAGGAAGGCTCTTAAAAAAAGTGCCAAAGATCCAGCCACCCAAGTCACAGGCTGTTTTCTCTGCTATCGTACGGCAAGCAGTGCTGATGCACCAAATCTGGAACCAACGATCCTGAACAGCTTCTAACCCCAAGCCATAAGACTCCTAAAGAATTAGTCAGGGTAGCTACAGTATTTGGTTAACTATATAACTATCTGCTTTGACCCTTTTGGTACTAACGTTTTTGACTCATCACACACGCTGCTGCTATTGTTTCTTATCTGTCACTTTCTTCCTAGTTATATGTACATTTCTACCTCAATGACCTCGTACCCCTGCACATGGACTCAGTACTAGTACCCCGTGTATATTGCCAAGTTATCATTACTCATTGTGTATTTATAATAACGTGTCATTACTTTTCTACTATTTCTCTATTTTCTTACTCTCTGCATTGTTGGGAAGGGCCCGTAAATAAGCATTTCACCGTTAGCCCGCACCTGTTGTTTACGAAGGATGTGACAAATACAATTTCATTTGATTTAGGGGGGGCTGTGGGAACGTCTCAGATTGCGCTGTGCACTCAAAAGGCTTCCTTGGACAGACTGCCCCCCCCCCCCCCCACTCCCCCTCCAACCCACACACACACACACACACACACACACACACTGGTGGACATTAACAGTACACACTCTTCAGAAACTCTCTGTAAAGTGTAATAACATGGTCATGTGTACTGTACAGCTGTAGCACTCGCAATCTTGAGTTTAACCTGAAAGGCTGTACAGAGGTAGGATCTTTGAGGTAGTTTGAGTTTAACCTGAAAGGCTGTACAGAGGTAGGATCTTTGAGGTAGTTTGCTACAACAGGCTTCTTCTTCTTTTTGTAGGGGTTGATACATTTTTTGTTTAGGGGAAATCAAGTCTGACATTTGAAAGTGAAAATTACAAACTTTAGATTACTTTTTAAACCTTGAATACACTACAAGTTTGCATTTCTAAGAGTGATCAAATGAAGATTCTACATCACGTACAGAGACAGTAAAATGCTGCATTCCATTAGCTGTGATGAACACATTGTTTATGGCGTGGAATTGTACTTCTCTGACCACGTACAGTAGAGGCAATGGAGCTGGATTTGATCTTTTCTTTACTAATGGTTTCATAATCATGAAAGGTTTTTAACAAATTAAATAAATCAGGAAAGGAACAGCAGGATAATGGTTATGGGTAGTCATTGTGGTAGTACAGTCATTGTCTCTGCAGATCACATCTAGCTCCTTTATGCATTTCCCTGAAAGGTCAACATGATCATGTAATGGCCCTCAATGATTCTACCCTAATGCATATTAAATAGTATTCTTATATTGTACTGGTGGTACTGAAAGTGTGACTGAATGGGTTTGAACCGGGGTCGTCTGTGTGCCACAAGACTGCGGAAGCCCGCTGAGCTAAAATCTAGGCATAAACTAGGGGGGCTAAAGCCCATCTGAGACCTGATTCACACAGTTTATATTATATTTTCGCAATGGCCTGTCCCGTATGGTTCCAGCAACTATGATGGATGCGTAACCAGTCTAGTTCAGATCAGATTGGCTCAGTTTGGCCCCTATAGTGTGAATCAGGCTTCTGAGTACTCAGGTTTCCGGCAAGGTGACTCATGACGTGAGCTTGGTTCACCCAACCACCTCTGTTACAAAGACACCTGTTCTTTCTATGTGGGTTTAAATCTCCCTACATGGCTGCAGGGTAGATGGTCCGGGCTTGGATATTATTTAAGGTCATTGCCTAGACAGCACATCCTGTTATGTCATGTTAACAACAGGGAAACCCACTATTGACCCCAATGTAATACCCTACAGCCACGCAAAGAAATCAATACCATATGGATCTACTATATGGATTATATATGGAGGTCACTGAATATCGGCTTTATCAGCCCCAGCCTGTGTTATCTGTTTCAGGACACTGCCTGTTCTTTCAGAAGAACACACACATCACAGCTGACACTGTATTTAGTGGGAGAGATAACGAACAGGTCAAGGTGATAGGGACTCATGTAGGTAAAGGCTACGTTATGAGAAATTCTCTTAAAGGTGAATCTCCCCAATGGAATTATATCACAGGATTAGTGGTGTGTATTTGTGTGTGTGCGTACGTGTGTCAGTCACATTGCGACAGTGGGATATTTATTGAGGACTCCCAGGATCGGAACAGCCTGTGCCGGCCCTTTCATCAACAATGGCAGTATAGTAGTAAACAATGGAATCTCCCACCACTCAGGAATGTCTCATGGCTCGTAAATACCCCACACAGGGGCAGGTTGAGAGTTCACTCATTATGCGCGCCTCAGCAGCTCTCTGATTGGCCCACAAAACCCATCCCAGGCGACTCCCCCATCTCCATGACAACAGTGTGAATGCATTCTTGACCCAGAGTTCCTGGAAGAGATTAGGCTGCAATGCTCTCTCTCTCTCTTCCCACCTCTCTCTCCCTCTCTTCCCCCCTCTCTCTCCCTCTCTTCCCCCCTCTCTCTCTCCCCCCATCTCTCTCCCTCTCTTCCCCCCTCTCTCTCTCCCTCTCTTCCCCCCTCTCTCTCTCCCTCTCTTCCCCTCTTCCCCTCTCTCTCCCTCTCTTCCCCCCTCTCTCTCTCCCTCTCTTCCCCCCTCTCTCTCTCTCTCTCCCCCTCTCTCTCTCCCTCTCTTCCCCCCTCTCTCTCTCCCTCTCTTCCCCCCTCTCTCTTCTTCCTCTCACATGGCGGCTGACTGAGGAAGGAAATTGACAGCTTCAGGCGAGGAAAGTTTAAACACACATACTGTGCTGGGTCAACAATCACAACAACAACAGTCAAATGGTTAGGTTGATTTGTAAATAGCTCTTAACACAATTGTATAAGCCATATTTGAAAACATTGTCATGTGAAGTACAGCTCTATTTTGTGTGGAAAAGCTGTTTGAACTCTCAAAAGCTCTTTCTAGTGGTCAATTAGTTGGATCCATTAGTTGAATGTTAAAAGCACAACTAAGAGTCTCTCAGTCAGAGCTGCTCTCCCTATTTGACCCTAACCCCTTACCTGACCCCTATCTATCCTATACCTCCCTCAGGAGTCATATACGCATTCTGGGGAGGCCCGGGGACATTAGATTCTCCTCCCTCTTGGCTATCACACAATGACCGACCATTCTAACAGTTCCTAGAAACACTGCACATGTGTTTTCTGTTCCAACTCATGTCCCGCAGGGCTCTTTTGTTGCCAGATAAATGACTGTTGGCTGTTTCGTAATAAATGGCTGTTTCGTAATCGGGAGACAGGGGCTGCATACACACACACATGCAAGCACGTGCACACACACAGCCCACCCCTGAGTTATCCTTTACATTGGGCCCCAATTCCTGCAGAAACTGCTACTACTTTTGTGAGTAGTTTTTTTTTACCTTAAGGAATAGTTTTCCCTTAGCTATGGGAATTGTTTAAGGGTGTTGCATAGAGCCCCTCAAACATTTCCTTGGCTAAGGGCGTCTTTTAAGGGTTTTACGGTAGTTGGAAGGACCTGTGGCAGAAAGAGTCTCTGGTCACTATGTAGACGACCTGATTCACTGACTGAATTTCTAATCAAAGAGATCAATCAATCAAAATTGATCAAAATTGACACGGGAAATAATAAAATGTGTTTCTTTTAGTTTCTTTTTTTGTTTCTATTACTTTCTAGCATGTCAAGCTAATTTACAGTGCAGGTAGCTAGCGCTACAGGCTCTCACAGTCTCACGTCAGAATTAGACGTTCACCCATGTTTTCCAGACGTCAAATTTCAAAGTGTTTTAAGGTTAAGTTAAGGCATTAAAATCGTCGGACCCTTTTTTTGAATTTGGCCTAAAATGGCATACCCAGATCTAACTGCCTGAAGCTCAGGCCCTGAAGCAAGGTTATGCATATTCTTGATACTATTTGAAAGGAAACACTTTGAAGTTTGTGGAAATGTGAAAGGAATGTTGGAGAATATAACACATTAGATCTGGTTGAAGATAATACAAAGAAAAAAACAACCATTTTTTTTTGTATCATCCTCTTTGAAATGCAAGAGAAAGGTCATAATGAATTATTCTAGCCCAGGCGCAATTTAGACTGGCCACTAGATGGCAGCACAGTATGTGCAAAGTTTTAGAGTGATCCAGTGAAGTATTGCATATCTATTCAAAATGTTGTATCAAGACTGCCCAAATATGCCTAATTAGTTTATTCATAGATTTTCAAGTGCATAACTGTGCACTCTCCTCAAAAAATAGCATGGTATTATTTCACTCTAATAGCTGCTGTAAATTGGACGGTGCAGTTAGATTAACAAGAATTTAAGCTTTCTGCCCGTATGAAATATGTCTGTCCTGGGATTTTTTTTTGTTTCTTGCAACCTCATGCTAATCACATTAGTCTACGTTAGCTCAACCGTACCGTGGACGGGACACCGATCCTGAAGAAGTTTTAACTATGAACTTTTTAGGTTAGGGTTAAGTTCAGCAATTAACTCAGAATTCTTAAGTTAGGAACCAACATACACAGGCAGTTAGGAAAGCTAAGGCTAGCTTTTTCAAGCAAAAATTTGCATCCTGTAGCACAAACTCCAAAAGGTTCTGGGACACTGTAAAGTCCATGGAGAATAAGAGTACCTCCTCCCAGCTGCCCACTGCACTGAGGCTAGGAAACACTATCACCACCGATAAATCCACTATAATTGAGAATTTCAATAAGCATTTTTCTACGGCTGGCCATGCTTTCCACCTGGCTACACCTACTCCGGTCAACAGCCCCGCACCCCTCACAACCCAAGCCTCCCCCATTTCTCCTTCACCCAAATCCAAATAGCTGATGATCTGAAAGCTGCAAAATCTGGACCCCTACAAATCAGCCGGGCTAGACAATCTAAAATTATCTGCCAAAATTGTTGCAACCTCTATTACTATCCTGTTCAACCTCTCTTTTGTATCGTCTGAGATTTCCAAAGATTGGAAAGCAGCCGCGGTCATCCCCTTCTTCAAAGGGGGGGACCCTCTAGACCCAAACTGCTATGGACTTATAACTATCCTACCCTGCCCTTCTAAGGTCTTCGAAAGCCAAGATAACAAACAGATTACCGACCATTTAGAACCCCACCGTACCTTCTCCGCTATGAAATCTGGTTTCCGAGCTGGTCATGGGTGCACCTCAGCCCCGCTCAAGGTCCTAAACGATATCATAACTGCCATCGATAAGAGACAATACTGTGCAGCTGTATTCATCAACCTGGCCAAGGCTTTCGACTCTGTCAATCACCATATTCTTATCGGCAGACTCAACAGCCTTGGTTTCTCTCCATCGATTGCCTCGCCTGGTTCACCAACTTCTTCTCTGATATAGTTCAGGGTGTCAAATCGGAGGGCCTGTTGTGTCTGACCTCTGGCAGTCTCTATGGGGGTACCACAGGGTTCAATTCTCGGGCCGACTCTCTTCTCTGTATACATCAATGATGTCGCCCTTGCTGCTGGTGATTCTCTGATCCACCTCTACGCAGACGACACCATTCTGTATACTTCTGTCCCTTCTTTGGATACTGTCTTAACTAACCTCCAGACGAGCTTCAATACAATAAAACTCTCCTTCCGTGGCCTCCAACTGCTCTTAAATGCAAGTAAAACTAAATGCATGCTCTTCAACCGATCGCTGCCCGCACCTGCCCGCCCATCCAGCATCACTACTCTGGACGGTTCTGACTTGGAATATGTGGACAACTACAAATCCTAGGTGTCTGGTTAGACTGTAAACTCTCATTCCAAACTCACATTAAACATCTCCAATTCAAAATTAAATCTAGAATCGGCTTCCTATTTCGCAACAAAGCATCCTTCACTCATGCTGCCAAACATACCCTCGTAAAACTGACTATCCTACCCATCCTTGACTTCGGCGATGTCATTTACAAAATAGCCTCCAACACTCTACTCAACAAATTGGATGCAGTCTATCACAGTGCCATCCGTTTTGTCACCAAAGCCCCATATACTACCCACCACTGCGACCTGTATGCTCTCGTTGGCTGACCCTCGCTTCATATTCATCGCCAAACCCACTGCCTCCAGGTCATCGTGGTCTTTGCTAGGTAAAGCCCCGTCTTATCTCAGCTCACTGGTCACCGTAGCAGCACCCACCCGTAGCACGCGCTCCTGCAGGTATATCTCACTGGTCACCCCGAAAGCCAATTCCTCCTTAGGCCACCTCTCCTTCCAGTTCTCTGCTGCCAATGACTGGAATGAACTGCAAAAATCACTGAAGCTGGAGACACATATCTCCCTCACTAGCTTTAAGCACCAGCTGTCAGAGCAGCTCACAGATCACTGCACCTGTACATAGCCCATCTGTAAATAGCCCATCCAACTACCTCATCCCCATACTGTATTTATTTATCTTGCTCCTTTGCACCCCAGTCCTCTACTTGCACATTCATCTTCTGGACATCTACCATTCCAGTGTTTAATTGGTATATTGTAATTACTTCGCCACCATGGCCTATTTATTGCCTTACCTCCCTTATCTTACCTCATTTGCACACAATGTATATATACTTTTTTTTCTACTGTATTATTGACTGTATGTTTTGTTTATTCCATGTGTAACTCTGTGTTGTTGTATGTGTCGAACTGCTTTGCTTTATCTTGGCCAGGTCACAGTTGTAAATGAGAACGTGTTCTCAACTGGCCACCCTGGTTAAATAAAGGTGAAATAAAATAAATAGAAATTAAAAAGGTCAGGCATTAACTCCGATGGTTAAGGTAAGGGTAATGGCTTGGGATAGACTCAAATCTAAAATATTAAAAACAACTTTCTATCGCTGAATTTGAATATGCAACCTTTGTGATCAGAGGCAGAAGCTTATGCCCATTCCCCATCCACAATGCTCTCGCAAAACCGAAACCTACTTGAAGGCAACAGCGCTCACTGATGCCCCTAGTGGCCGGTTTCCATGTCATTTCCCAACTGTCCTCAGACATGGATGGATGTCGAAAGCTGACTTGTATCACTGGTGGCGTGCCTGAGCTAGCTAGCCAGCAGCTTTCTAGGTATGGGTTGTGCACCTTCCATTGTTTAGCTAAGTAGCTAGCTAGCTAGTGGATGTTTTCCTTTTGAAACCAGGTCAGATTAAAGCAACATTCACCTCCACAAATGTTATTTACATTGATATCCATACTAAATGAAGCACTTGAGGGACCTCATGGACACCCTTAACTTTTTCACTTAATGTCAGGGGGAAATTCACCTTAAAATGTTTTGTGCGACTGACTTAAAGCTAAGGAAACTTCAAGGGAAAGATGAGAGGGAAATGAACTTAAGATGCTTTATGTAACCGGGCCCAGAGCCTTATTCTCCCTCTGGCAGCCCAGCACTCACAATGCCCAGGGTTACTCAGGTGGAGGGAAGACGTGCTCTCATGTCATAATGAGTGGAATTCTGGCTTGTTCTTGGAATTCTGAGCAACAACAACGTAGCTTGCTGTGTTTGGACAGGATGAGGACTTGATACTCCGAGTGCATAAATCAATCTGTGTCTGAAATCAAGGTGGGGCACGCCAAGAGTACGCCAAAGAGTATCCATACCAATGTTAATGTTTTTAGAAAGACAAATTACTTCAGTTTTGTTGTTGGCTGGATTTGTATACTGAGAGAGGAATAATTGCTATGGGAACAAAAAGGTGCTGCTATTCTAACATACAATTTTTCCTATGTACAGTATACATACTCACTCACTCTTTCTCGTGTGTCTGTGTGTGTGCGCGTGTGCAGGGGTGTGTGTGAATTCCAGGGTGTGTTATGTGTGGGTTTTTTTAGGTACACTCAAGCATGTCCCTGTGCCGGTACTTGCAATTTTAGTCACCAGAGTTTCCCTGAGGACTCGCACAAGTTATGGCTGTATCTACTAAATCACATTGCTCATTGAAACAAGCTTCAGGGCTCTTCCACCCTCATCGTCTTTTTAGTCACTTCTTACTCTCGCTCTGCCGCCCCGTAGAGCCCATAGACACCTGCAACAAACCAGGCCCTGCCCTGATTACAGGCACTGTAGAAGAAAGGAAAGAGGCACGGTCACTGGCTTGAAGTACTGTCATTACAGCTACTGTAAATATGCCACTTGGCCTGCCCTACCCAGTCCTAGTTCCCATTGTAAGCACTTTTTTGCTATGTATTGCATTTCTGGGAATTCTCACCTATAGGCCTGTTGGATTCTATAGAAAATTGTTTATTGCGTAGTTGGTGATAGGTCAATGGATGCATTGCCAGGCATCAGGGTTTGGGGAGTAAATGAATACCACAAAAAACTGTATCTGTGATCAGTTACGTTACTAGCAGAAATATTGTAAAGGAATAACAGATACTTTTGAAATGACTAGAGGATTACCTCTTGGATTACTTTTAAATTCAGAAAGGATGTTTGCAAAAAACACATTATGACACCTTTCTGTTTTCTCAATGACATTCAATTCAGCGTTGAAAATCGGCGCAGGTTTAAGTTTGTTCCACCTGAGCGAGTCTGACCACAAGTCAGAGACCACTATGATGACACACCAAATATGTTTGATGGGGAAAGTAATCAGAAAGGCGTGATGGGGAAAGTAATCAAAAAGTAGCGGACAGTAAATAGATTACGTTACTGCGTTTGGCTGATCCAGAAACGATGTTATTGATTTACAATTTTGGACAGGTAACTGTAACAGATTACATGTAGAAAGTAACCTACCCAACCCTACCAGGCATGCAGCCATATATACAGGCTGGCTTCTGTCGCAGGTTATATCATTTCATTGCTGACAAGACATAGTACGTAAGCAAAGAAGCTTTGCTATTGGATGAAGGAGTCACCTCACCAACAGCTGTCTTCTCCATAACCCTGGTGATATTTACACTTATATGAATATCTTCCTACTTCTGTGGAGGACATTACAAAATAACTTTTAGTCTGCCAACCGGACTACACCCCCCTCGCCCCCACCTCGCTTTTAACGTTCTGAAAATATGTCAATTCACCTCTTCAACTGAAGAAATTATAGCCTATATGGGTTAGCCTACTGATCTGAGATTTAACAACGACACTGTCCAATACACGTGTTACTCTGTAGCTAGTGGGCCAGTACTGTTATGTGTGGGCTGCGGGGTTCTACCATTGGTTCCCATGGAGGGTTTTACGCCGTGCTACGTCACCAGCCGAGTATAGGGAGGGTTGTTTTTCTCTCCAGTGACAAGAGGAGTATCTGCACCGCGCTTTAGCACACCGCCAAGCGGAAGATCAAATGACGGAAAGGTTCCGTTCGCTATTACAATGTAATAGTTGAATTGGAATAAGAAACGCAGATTTACCGACACAGCGGAAGACATTTGAATGGCTAAAATACTCTGAACCGACAATTCGTCGTCAATAATGTACGTATGAATGCGATTGTGAATCTTAGGCTATTTATCCATATGATATTCTTAGATAGCAGATAGCTGCACCCAGATCATCTCTGCATGTGTTATTATTAGCCTCGTTTCCTTATAAAAATATGAATCAATTGCCAGGCGTTATGGCAAGGACCGCTTCATACAACCTACAGACTACACTTATGTTCATAATTGCGTTGATGCAATGGAGATTGAAATAGGCTATGGTCATAAACAACGGCTCATTTTCCCAAAGTTGTTATTTACCAATTCTAAACTGGGCGGAATGTGAAGGATTCTGTGTCCGCGGTGTTTTATATAAACAGCTGTTTGTGTTAGGTCATGCTTGTCGCCTGCTGCAGTAGCTGTGTTATGCATTAGCATATCTCGCAATTAACCTAGAATATATTTGTAAACATATTTTAAATACTGTCAGTTGATGAGGACCAGTGTTGGACAAAAATGGGCCACCTGAATATGTTCTCTACCCAGTTCATGGCCATTTTATTTGGAAACCTTGACTGCCAGACTGCTTTGGATGGGAAGTCACATGACTTCTACTCAGTGGGGAAGGGAAGTGGGATACCTAGTCAGTTGTACAACTGAATGCATTCAACTGAAATGCGTCTTCCACCTTTAACCCAGCCCCTCTGAATCAGAGAGGTGCGGGGGGGGGGGGGGGGGGGGGGCTGCCTTAATCGACATCCAAGTCTTCGGCTCCTGGGGAACAGTGGGTTAACTGCCTTGTTCATGGGCAGAACGACAGATGGTTTACCTTGTCAGCTCGGGGATTCGATCCAGCAGCCGTTCGGTTACTGGCCCAACACTCTAACCACTAGGAGTAAAGTACTTAAAGGAAAAATAATTTTGCATTATCATGATGATGTGGCAATTTGCTTCTTTAAAATCTAATATCTAGAAAATTTGACAGGAAAACATTTTGGGACTGTATCAACAGTGGACTAATGAACAAAAATAGTTTTCCTTAAATTAAAAATAGGCCTACTTTAAAGTACTACTTATCTATATATATTTTTTATATCTGTACTTTATATTTTTGACAGCTTTTTCTTTTGCTTCACTACATTCCTAAAGAAAATACTGTACTTTTTACTCCATACATTTTCCCTGACACCCAAAAGTATTCATTACATTTTTAATGCTTAGCAGGACAGGAAATTTGTCAAATTCTGTGAATTAAAAAAACAAGAACAAACATTGTCTGGTTTGCTTAATATAAGGAATTTGAAATAATTTATACATTTACTTTTGATACTTAAGTATATTTAAAACCAAATACTTTTAGACTTTTACTCAAGTGGTATTTTTACTGGGTGACTTTCACTTTTACTTGAGTCATTTTCTATTAAGATATTTTTTAACTTTTACTCAAGTCAATGTCTATTGAGTACTTTTCCCACCACTGTATATAAATAAGATCCTCCACCCTCATGATTTGCATAAGCTTTGAGTTGATCCTATGTGCTTGTACTTCTACCCAGAACTAACATTGTATTGTGAGTAGAGGTCGACCGATTATGATTTTTCAACGCCGATACCAATACCAATTATTGGAGGACCAAAAAAAGACAATAACGATTAATCGGCCAATTTTTTACATTTATTTGTAATAATGACAATTACAACAATACTGAATGAACACTTATTTTAACTTAATATAATACATCAATAAAAATCTATTTAGCCTCAAATAAATAATGAAACATGTTCAATTTGGTTTAAATAATGCAAAAACAAAGTGTTGGAGAAGAAAGTAAAAGTGCCATATGTGCCATGTAAGAAAGCTAACGTTTCAGTTCCTTGCTCAGAACATGAGAACATATGAAAGCTGGTGGTTCCTTTTAACATGAGTCTTCAATATTCCCAGTTAAGAAGTTTTAGGTTGTAGTTATTATAGAAATTATAGGACTATTTCTCTCTATACCATTTGTATTTCATTAACCTTTAACTATTGGATGTTCTTATAGGCACTTTAGTATTGCCAGTGTAACAGTATAGCTTTCGTCCCTCTCCTCGCCCCTAACTGGGCTCGAACCAGGAACACATCGACAACAGACACCCTCGAAGCAGCGTTACCCATGCAGAGCAAGGGGAACAACCACTCCAAGTCTCAGAGCGAGTGACGTTTGAAACGCTATTAGCGCGCACCCCGCTAACTAGCTAGCCATTTCACATCGGTTACACCAGCCTCATCTCAGGAGTTGATAGGCTTGAAGTCATAAACAGCGCAATGCTTAATGCACAACGAAGAGCTGCTGGCAAAACGCACTAAATTGCTGTTTGAAGGAATGCTTACGAGCCTGCTGCTGCCTACCACCGCTCAGTCAGACTGCTTGATCAGACTGATCAAATCATAGACCGTTCTGTATTTTATCTAAGGGGTGGCATCCATTAGTCTAAATATTCCTGTTACATTGCACAACCTTCAATGTTATGTCATAATTACGTACAATTCTGGCAAATTAGGCGGCCCAAACTGTTGCATATACACTGACTCTGCGTGCAATGAACGCAAGAGAAGTGACACAATTTCACCTGGTTAATATTACCTGCTAACCTGGATTTATTTTGCTAAATATGCAGGTTTAAAAATATATACTTCTGTGTATTGATTTTAAGAAAGGCATTGATGTTCATGGTTAGGTACACATTGGAGCAACGATAAGCAACGCATCGATTATATGCAACGCAGGACACGCTAGATAAGCTAGTAATATCATCAACCATGTGTAGTTAACTAGTGATTATGATTGATTGATTGTTTTTTATAAGATAAGTTTAATGCTAGCTAGCAACTTACCTTGGCTTACTGCATTTGCATAACAGGCAGTCTCCCCGTGGAGTGCAATGAGAGGCAGGTGATTAGAGCATTGGACTAGTTAACTGTAAGGCTGCAAGATTGAATCACCCGAGCTGACAAAGTGAAAATCTGTCGTTCTTCCCCTGAACGAGGCAGTTAACCCACCGTTCTTAGACCGTCATTGAAAATAAGAATGTGTTCTTAACTGAATTGCCTAGTTAAAAAGATCAAATAAAGGTGTAAAAAAAAAAATAAAATCGGCCAAATTGGTGTCCAAAAATACAGATTTCCGATTGTTATGCAAACTTGAAATCGGCCCTAATTAACCGGCCATTCCAATTAATCGGTCGACCTCTAACTGTGAGTGTAGTTTATTCTACTGTGGGATATACCCTGGGCCAATACTATGTGTCTTTTGATTGGTTGGAAACCAGGAAGCAGGTTCATGTCCTTGAGGGGGAAGTGGAGGAAACGCTTGAGCTGAATGAGTTCCTCTGTTAACACATGGTCTGTTTTTGTGTTAGTGGGGATGGCAGAACGTGTGAGGAGTGGGGGTTAGGTAATCATGTAATTGTCCTGAAATGCCACTGATACTGGGTTTAGGGCGGCAGATAGTCTAGCGTTTAGAGTTTTGGGTCAGTAATCGAAAGGTTGCTAGTTTGAATACCCGAGCCTACAAGGTGAAAAATGTGCCTTTGTGCCCTGACCCTGTAAAACAACACATTTCACTGCCCATCTGCCCCTACACATTTCACTGCCCCTCAGTTGTCACACTGAGGGAGAGAGACATGTGAGGAGAGAGAGACTTTATGCTTCCATTGTTTGAGTACTGTTTAAGGTATCTTAGTCAAGGATTTACTGTTTGATCGAGTGCAAAGATGAGATCTGTTAGTTTCAGAAGCTAATACAAAAACGTTTTCAGAAAATGACAACAATGTGAAAAACAGGATTCATAGATTCAAGCAGCTATACTTTACCTCAAGATATCTGTTCTCCAACGTCTAACTTTGCCTGTTCTATTCGTCCTTGAACATAGACTATCAGGTGCCCAGGCATAAAGTAAACACTTAGTAGGTCTGTCTCTCTGTGGTTGATGATGTCTGTAGAGTCTATTAGATAGATAGCCCTCTCTGAGAGCCTGGTAATTGAGAGGTGTTGCGAAATAATGATCATCGGTCAGGAGAACTGACAGGATATTAAGCCATCTGTCCAGAAGGCACGTGTGTGTGCGCGTGCTAGACTCCACTCAGCAGAAACTGAGTCGGGATAATAAGAACAGAGTTTACAGCCAACAAAATAAACTCACTGTTTCGTGAGATGTCGATGTGCTTAAGATCCCGGAGTGCATCTTTAACTCTGACTTCCACATAAACCATGCACACGTGTCAAAGGGAGATTTGCACCCAAATAATTGTAGTTGTGTGGTCAAGACTACAGAACATGTTGTCTCTGTCTTTTGCCCTGTTAGCGAAGCGTCTTTTGTCTATCCTACATGAATAATTAGGTCTGAATCCTAACTTCGTTCACATTGGGCCTCCGGTGAAACGGTTTCCTCTCCCTCCCCAGGGCCCTGTTGGTAATTAGAGGACATTAGTGTTGCTGCCCGCCTGTGACTGAGACACTGGCATGCTGATTAATCCCCTTTCAGATGCCAGTGCAGCAGAGGGCACTGTGCCCCAAGTGCATGTGTGTGTCAGTGTGTGTCAGTGTGTGTCTGTGTGTGTCAGTGTGTGTCAGTGTGTGTCAGTGCGTGTCAGTGCGTGTCAGTGCATGTCAGTGCGTGTCAGTGCGTGTCAGTGTGTGTCAGTGCGTGTCAGTGCGTGTCAGTGTGTGTCAGTGTGTGTCTGTGTGTGATATGCAGAGTGTAGGCACGTGTTTCAATGAGAACGTCAGTGTGTTTATTTGGAGGGGAGGAGATAGGATCTCAAGCACCTTTCAGCCATACAGCCTCGGTTTAGTCAGAGTTGTCTGCTGAATATAGCTTTCCATTACAATGCAACTCCAGCTCCATTCTGCTGCTTCTTCTGCACAGGGCCGTGGGATTCGGCAGAGGGCTTTTGAGGCACGGTTGGTTGCTTTTCAGCATTACTGTGATAAATGCATCAGTAAAAAGCCTTATAATGACCTGATGTGAGGGGAATGAGGACGGTGGGTCAGAGTGGAATGTGAATCACAGTCAGAGAGTCAAGGAAACATAATCCAGCTGATCCAGCCATACTTCCCAAGGCATTCACGTCACTCTGGTTTATCATGATATTACTCCACAGGATCATCAAGAATCAGCGTCAGGCAGTTTGGGAAATGAGAGATTTGATGTATTTCTCTCTTCCTCTCTCCCCCTCCACCCTCTCACCCTCCCTCAGTCTCAGACCATGAACTACGTGGGCCAGTTGGCGGGCCAGGTGTTTGTGCAGGTGAAGGAGCTGTACCGGGGCCTGAACCCGGCCACTCTTTCAGGCTGCATTGATGTCATCGTGGTGCGTCAGCCCGATGGCACCCTGCAGTGCTCGCCCTTCCACGTCCGCTTCGGCAAGATGGGCGTGCTGCGCTCCCGTGAGAAAGTGGTGAGAGGACAAGGGAATGGGGAGGGGGGGGGGGTCTGGGTAAAGGGGCACTGGGCCAGAGGACATACGGTAATAGAGAGTGATGGGTGTTAACAGTACTGGCAAGAGGGAGGGAGAGAGGGGGGGGGGGTCCTCCTGGCTCAGTTTGAAATGGAAGTTACCAGAGAAATAGGAGGATGAGAGAAAGATAGAAAATAGATCAATAAAAAAAAATGTAAAAGAAGGAGAGTTGGACGGGAGAGATGGTTGGAGAGATGGTTGGAGAGATGGTTGGAGAGATGGTTGGAGAGATGGTTGGAGAGATGGTTGGAGAGATGGTTGGAGATGGTTAGAGAGATGGTTGGAGAGATGGTTGGAGATGGTTAGAGAGATGGTTGGAGAGATGGTTGGAGATGGTTAGAGAGATGGTTGGAGAGATGGTTGGAGAGATGGTTGGAGAGATGGTTGGAGATGGTTGGAGAGATGGTTGGAGATGGTTAGAGAGATGTTTGGAGAGATGGTTGGAGAGATGGTTGGAGAGATGGTTGGAGAGATGGTTGGAGAGATGGTTGGAGAGATGGTTGGAGAGATGGTTGGAGATGGTTAGAGAGATGGTTGGAGAGATGGTTGGAGATGGTTAGAGAGATGGTTGGAGAGATGGTTGGAGATGGTTAGAGAGATGGTTGGAGAGATGGTTGGAGAGATGGTTGGAGAGATGGTTGGAGAGATGGTTGGAGATGGTTGGAGATGGTTAGAGAGATGTTTGGAGAGATGGTTGGAGAGATGGTTGGAGAGATGGTTGGAGAGATGGTTGGAGAGATGGTTGGAGATGGTTGGAGAGATGGTTGGAGAGATGGTTGGAGATGGTTGGAGAGATGGTTGGAGATGGTTAGAGAGATGGTTGGAGAGATGGTTGGAGATGGTTAGAGAGATGGTTGGAGAGATGGTTGGAGATGGTTAGAGAGATGGTTGGAGAGATGGTTGGAGAAATGGTTGGAGAGATGGTTGGAGAGATGGTTGGAGATGGTTGGAGAGATGGTTGGAGATGGTTAGAGAGATGTTTGGAGAGATGGTTGGAGAGATGGTTGGAGATGGTTAGAGAGATAGTTGGAGAGATGGTTGGAGAGATGGTTAGAGAGATGGTTGGAGAGATGGTTGGAGATGGTTAGAGAGATGGTTGGAGAGATGGTTGGAGAGATGGTTGGAGAGATGGTTAGAGAGATGGTTGGAGAGATGGTTGGAGAGATGGTTGGAGAGATGGTTGGAGAGATGGTTAGAGAGATGGTTGGAGAGATGGTTGGAGAGATGGTTGGAGAGATGGTTAGAGAGATGGTTGGAGTTATGGTTGGAGATGGTTAGAGAGATGGTTGGAGAGATGGTTGGAGAGGCAGATAAATGCCGGGAAACAGAGAACGTTTTTTAGATGGCGATGGGGAAGTGGAGATGGGGAAGTAGGAATACAGAGAGACATGAAATGTAGAGAGGAGGAAAGGAAGTGATTGAGGGTAGAGCGGAGGAAAGGAAGTGATTGAGGGTAGAGCGGAGGAAAGGAAGTGATTGAGGGTAGAGCGGAGGAAAGGAAGTGATTGAGAGAGAGAGCGATAGAGTGGGATAGAGAGCTATAGTGATGGCTGGTTTCCTCTGTGTATCAGGTGGACATAGAGATCAATGGAGAGCCTGTGAGTCTACAAATGAAGCTGGGGGAGAACGGAGAAGCCTTCTTCGTCAAGGAGACAGAGAACACACTGGTACGTACCGTGTGACACACACACACACACACACACACAACCATGGCTAGAAACAGCACCCATATTGTTCACAGGACAACAAATGCTGAATGTCACTCAGCACAAAACCTAAAGAGAGAGAGAGAGTGAAAGAGAGTTGAAAGAGAGAGGAGAAGAAGTAGCCAAGTGAATTGATGTAACATGTGATCGTACTTCTTAACTCTCTGGCGTTGTGTTTTTAAAGAAAGGACTGTACAGCCAGCGGTCCCAGTTGATTGGTGTTTATTCTGATGAAAGACACAAGGAAACACATTAGAGGTGCAGGACAACAGTATGCTGAAGGCTGTAGATTCGTGATTCATTCTTTAGCATGCAAATAATATATATATATATATATATATATATATATATATATGTGTGTGTGTGCAAGCGGTGGGTCACTTTCTGAAATAGTGCATTCTATTTACATATTTACAAGTTCACTATTTACATTTCCTATATCTCCCCTTAGCTGCAAGCATAGCCAATCACATAACACCTTATTGACATCTGACTTGAACCAACCAATAGAAATACAGAAATATTGCAGTGGCATGAGGAAACATATCCAACCCTGTTAGACGGACTTGGTGCGTGTTCAGTAATGTGAACGGTGCTTTTTGGAAACAAACCGTGAGGACACATGCTGTAACTGGATCCTAGACAGGACGGGAACAGAATGGACCCCTTACCCCACCAAGGCCACACACACAGCCCGGCCAAGAACCATGAAGAATCTATGAAAAGGTCACAGGTTCATGCCAAAAAGATTTTAGGCAGAATCTCAGTGATGTGATCTCACACAGTATGAAGTGATACAACAGTCATGCTTGCACACACACACACAGACACACACACATACACACTAAGCCATGCGTACTAAATAGTGTGCCAGTGTGAAATTTGTGGCACCGTCTTATGCAGATACAGACGACAGGAGGAGCGAAATAATCTTTTAATAGATGACATTTACTACGATCCGCAAATTGAAAGTCAATTCGTAACCATTAGTAGGGGGAAATGCCAGACTGACTCGTTTTGTTTGATGTACAGTCTACAGATGTGTGTTCTTATTGTCAATCATTTATTCATCTAGCATGTGGCTCTCAGAGTAGCTGCTACACCCAGCTCCCAGCCTTTAGTTATAACATCACGCAGGAGAGAGGAGGAGAGGGAAGTGATGAAGGGGTGATACTTAGTCTTTTCTCCAATAAGGGAGTAAAACAGAGCAGTCATAATCTGGGGTTTAGATTCATTGGGCTGTCGTGACGGTCTGAGTCAGACTTCGATCCATACCATGGTCCCATTTCCCTCCACCCCTCTTTCCTGATACAACCTCTCCTCTTTACTTCTGTCTTTTCCTCTCTCCTCTCCTTCTGTCTCCTTCCACCCCTCTCCTCTCCTTCTGTCTCCTTCCACCCCTCTCCTCTCCTTCTGTCTCCTTCCTTCTACCCCTCTCCTCACCTTCTGTCTCCTTCCTTCTACCCCTCTCCTCACCTTCTGTCTCCTTCCTTCCACCCCTCTCCTTACCGTCTGTCTCCTTCCTTCCACCCCTCTCCTCACCTTCTGTCTCCTTCCTTCCACCCCTCTCCTCTCCTTCTGTCTCTTTCCTTCCACCCCTCTCCTTACCGTATGTCTCCTTCCTTCCACCCCTCTCCTCACCTTCTGTCTCCTTCCTTCCACCCCTCTCCTCGCCTTCTTTCTCCTTCCTTCAACGCCTCCTCGCCTTCTGTCTCCTTCCTTCCACCCCTCTCCTTACCGTCTGTCTCTTACCAGCCCTCTCCTCACCCTCTGTCTCCTTCCAGCCATCTCCTCACCTTCTGTCTCCTTCCACCCCTCCACTCTCCTCTCTCCTCCTCCTCTCCTCCCTCCTCTCTCCTCTCTCCTCCTCCTCTCTCCTCTCCTCCCTCCTCCTCTCTCCTCTCTCCGCTCTCCTCCTCTCTCCTCCCTCCTCTATCCTCTCTCCTCTCTCCTCCTCTCTCTTCCTCTCCTCCCTCCTCCTCTCTCCTCTCTCCGCTCTTCTCCTCTCTCCTCCTCTCTCCTCCTCTCCTCCCTCCTCTCTCCTCTTCTCTCCTCTCTCCTCCTCTCTCCTCTCTTCTCCTTTCTCCTCCTCCCTCCGCTCTTCTCCTCTCTTCTCCTCTCCTCCCTACTCTCTCCTCCTCTCTCCTCCTCTCCTCCCTCCTCTCTCCTCTTCTCTCCTCTCTCCTCCTCTCTCCTCTCTGCTCCTCTCTCCTCCTCCCTCCGGCACTTCTCCTCTCTCCTCCTCTCCTCCCTACTCTCTCCTCCTCTCTCCTCCTCTCTCCTCTCTTCTCCTCTCTCCTCCCTCCTCCCTCCCTCCACTCTTCTCCTCCTCTCCTCTCTCCTCCTCTCTCCTCCCCTCCTCCCTCCTCTCTCCTTTTTCCTCCTCTCTCCTCCCTCCTCCCTCCGCTCTTCTCCTCTCTCCTCTCTTCTCTTCTCTTTCTCCCTCCTCCTCACTTCTCCCTCCAGTCTTTTCCTCTCTCCTTTCCTTCTGTCTCCTTCCTTCTACCCCTCTCCTCACCTTCTGTCTTTTCCTCTCTCCTCTCCTTCTGTCTCCTTCCACCCCTCTCCTCTCCTTCTGTCTCCTTCCTTCCACCCCTCTCCTTACCGTCTCTCTCCTTCCTTCCACCCCTCTCCTTACCGTCTGTCTCCTTCCTTCCACCCCTCTCCTCACCTTCTGTCTCCTTCCTTCCACCCCTCTCCTCACCTTCTGTCTCCTTCCTTCCACCCCTCTCCTTACCGTCTGTCTCTTACCAGCCCTCTCCTCACCCTCTGTCTCCTTCCAGCCATCTCCTCACCTTCTGTCTCCTTCCACCCCTCCACTTTTCTCCTCTCTCCTCCTCTCCTCCCTCCTCTCTTCTCCTCTCTCCTCCCTCCTCTCTCCTCTCTCCTCCTCTCTCCTCCTCTCCTCCCTCCGCTCTCCTCCTCTCTCCTCCTCTCCTCCCTCCTCTATCCTCTCTCCTCTCTCCTCCTCTCTCTTCATCTCCTCCCTCCTCCTCTCTCCTCTCTCCGCTCTTCTCCTCTCTCCTCCTCTCTCCTCCTCTCCTCCCTCCTCTCTCCTCTTCTCTCCTCTCTCCTCCTCTCTCCTCTCTTCTCCTTTCTCCTCCTCCCTCCGCTCTTCTCCTCTCTCCTCCTCTCCTCCCTCCTCTCTCCTCCTCTCTCCTCTTCTCCTCCTCTCCTCCCTCCTCTCTCCTCCTCTCTTCTCCTCCCTCCTCCTCTCACCTCTCTCCTTCCTCCTCTCTCCTCCCTCCTCCCTCCGCTCTTCTCCTCCTCTCCTCTCTCCTCTCTCTTCCTCTCTGCTCTCTCCTCCTCTCCTCCCTCCTCTCTCCTCCTATCCCCTCCTCTCTCCTCTCTTCTGCTCTCTCCTCTCTTCTCCTCTCTTCTCCTCTCTCCTCTCTTCTCCTATCTCCTCCCTCTGCTCTTCTCCTCTCTCCTCCCTCCTCCCTCTCCTCCTCTCCTCTCTCCTCCTCCTCCCTCCTCTCTCCTCCTCTCTGCTCTCTCCTCCCTCCTCCTCTCACCTCTCTCCTCCCTCCTTCCTCCGCTCTCCTCTCTCCTCCCTCCTCCCTCCGCTCTTCTCCTCCTCTCCTCTCTCCTCTCTCCTCCTATCCCCTCCTCTCTTCTGCTCTCTCCTCCCTCCTCTCTCCTCCTCTCTCCTCTCTTCTCCTCTCTCCTCCCTCTGCTCTTCTCCTCTCTCCTCCCTCCTCTCTCCACCTCTCTCCTCTCTCCTCCCTCCTCCCTCTGCTCTCCTCCTCCCTCCTCCCTCCGCTCTTCTCCTCTCTCCTCCTCTCCTCCCTCCTCTCCTCCTCCTCTCTCCTCCTCCTCTCTCCTCTCTCCTCCTCTCTCCACCTCCTCTCTGCCCTAGTCTATGCCCCTCTTTCAGGCAGAGACATGTTCCTTCTTAATAACAAAGACTCACTGTAGAGCTTCTATTTCCCTGACAGTGATTGTTTATCTTTTCCACATCCAGTCGGTTCTTCATTTTACAGTATGTGTCTTGGTTGGACTGTAAAGATCTTGTTTCTCCTAGCCCTCTGGGAATAATCTCCCTCCTAAACATAGCTGTCCCTCCTCCGCCCCACTGAAAAAACAACCCTATTTATGCACAGTCCACACACACGGCTGAGAGATAGATGGGAGGGGTTGAGTGGAGCTGAAGAATGGGACTAAAAACAAACAAAAATAACTATTGTAAAATATACTGTGTCTGTCAAATGTATATAGTATGTATAAGCTGGAAGTAGAAGCCTAAGAGTTGTTGTCCGTTAGTTTACTTCAATTAGGGGAGGGATGGTAGGGTTAGGGGAACATAATAAAGGACAATATATTTAAATATATATAAACTCCCATTCAAAAGTTTGGGGTCACTTAGAAATGTCATTGTTTTTTAAAGAAAATAACATTTTGTTGTCCATTAAAATAATATCAAATTGATCAGAAATACAGTGTAGACATTGTTAATGTTGTAAATGACTATTGTAGCTGGAAATGGCTGATTTCTAATGGAATATCTGCATAGACGTACAGAGGCCCATTATCAGCAACCATCACTCCTGTGTTCCAATGACATGTTGTGTTAACTAATCCAAGTTTATCATTTTTAAAAGGCTAATTGATCATTAGAAAACCCTTTTGCATTTATGTTAGCACAGCTGAAAATTGTTGTTCTGATTAAAGAAGCAATACAACTGTCCTTCTTTTGACTAGTTGAGTATCTGGAGCATCAGAGAGAAAAAAAGCCAAGAAACTGAAGATCTCGTACAACGCTGGGTACTACTCTCTTCACAGAACAGCGCAAACTGGCACTAACCAGAATAGAAAGAGGAGTGGGAGGCCCCGGTGCACAACTGAGCAAGAGGACAAGTACATTAGAGTGTCTAGTTTGAGAAACAGACGCCTCACAAGTCCTTAACTGGCAGCTTCATTAAATAGTACCCGCAAAACACCAGTCTCAACGTCAACAGTGAAGAGGCGACTCCGGGATGCTGGCCTTCTAGGCAGAGTTGCAAAGAAAAAGCCATATCTCTGACTGGCCAATAAAAATAAAAGATTAAGATGGGCAAAAGAACAGACACTGGACAAAGGAAGTTTTATTGCTTCTTTAATCAGATCAACAGTTTTTCAGCTGTGCTAACATACAGTGGGGCAAAAAAGTATTTAGTCAGCCACCAATTGTGCAAGTTCTCCCACTTAAAAAGATGAGAGATGCCTGTAATTTTCATCATAGGTACACTTCAACTATGACAGACAAAATTAGGAAAAAAAATCCAGAAAATCACATTGTAGGATTTGTTATGAATTTATTTGCAAATTATGGTGGAAAATAAGTATTTGGTCACCTACAAACAAGCAAGATTTCTGCCTCTCACAGACCTGTAACTTCTTCTTGAAGAGGCTCCTCTGTCCTCCACTCGTTACCTATATTAATGGCACCTGTTTGAACTTGTTATCAGTATAAAAGACACCTGTCCACAACCTCAAACAGTCAATCTCCAAACTCCACTATGGCAAAGAACAAAGAGCTGTCAAAGGACACCAGAAACAAAATTGTACACCTGCACCAGGCTGGGAAGACTGAATCTGCAATAGGTAAGCAGCTTGGTTTGAAGAAATCAACTGTGGGAGCAATTATTAGGAAATGGAAGACATACAAGACCACTGATAATCTCCCTCGATCTGGGGCTCCACGCAAGATCTCACCCCGTGGGGTCAGAATGATCACAAGAACGGTGAGCAAAAATCCCAGAACCACACGGGGGGACCTAGTGAATGACCTGCAGAGAGCTGGGACCAAAGTAACAAAGCCTACTATCAGTAACACACTACGCCGCCAGGGACTCAAATCCTGCAGTGCCAGACGTGTCCCCCTGCTTAAGCCAGTACATGTCCAGGCCCGTCTGAAGTTTGCTAGAGAGCATTTGGATGATCCAGAAGAAGATTGGGAGAATGTCATATGGTCAGATGAAACCAAAATATAACTTTTTGGTAAAAACTCAACTAGTCGTGTTTGGAGGACAAAGAATGCTGAGTTGCATCCAAAGAACACCATACCTACTGTGAAGCATGGGGGTGGAAACTTCATGCTTTGGGGCTGTTTTTCTGCAAAGGGACCAGGTCGACTGATCCGTGTGAAGGAAAGGGGGGCCATGTATCGTGAGATTTTCAGTGAAAACCTCCTTCCATCAGCAAGGGCATTGAAGATGAAACGTGGCTGGGTCTTTCAGCATGACAATGATCCCTAACACACCGCCCGGGCAACAAAGGAGTGGCTTCGTAAGAAGCATTTCAAGGTCCTGGACTGGCCTAGCCAGTCTCCAGATCTCAACCCCATAGAAAATCTTTGGAGGGAGTTGAAAGTCTGTGTTGCCCAGCAACAGCCCCAAAACATCACTGCTCTAGAGGAGATCTGCATGGAAGAATGGGCCAAAATACCAGCAACAGTGTGTGAAAACCTTGTGAAGACTTACAGAAAACGTTTGATCTCTGTCATTGCCAACAAAGGGTATATAACAAAGTATTGAGATAAACGTTTGTTATTGACCAAATACTTATTTTCCAACATAATTTGCAAATGAATTAATAAAAAATCCTACAATGTGATTTTCTGGATTTTGTTTTCTAATTTTGTCTGTCATAGTTGAAGTGTACCTATGATGAAAATAACAGGCCTCTCTCATCTTTTTAAGTGGGAGAACTTGCACAATTGGTGGCTGACTAAATACTTTTTTGCCCCAGAGCTAGAAAGTTGGCTGTCAGAAGTATTACAATGTAAACTTACTTTTAATCTGTGTGTCTGCATATTTCACGACATGGCAGATGGGGTTGTAATGAGACCCAATGGGCTGGACTATTCTCTTCTCATCACTCATCTTGAAAAAATCGATACTGAAAACGTGGAAATAAATCATGAATCCTTCTTCATTAACAAAATGGAAAAATTGAATGATTTATCTTTAAATATTGAAATAGTATGGGTGACCGAGAAAAACGAATTGGTACAATTTAAGGGCATGCGGTAAACAATAACACAGGCACCAGGGATGGGGGTGTGAGTATATAGTCGTTGTTTGTGTGTGGTTGTAACACAGGAGGTTGGTGGCACCTTTATTGGGAGAACAGGCACGTACGTGGCTGGAGGCTGTAGAAGTGGAATGGTATCAAATATTCCATTCGCTCCATTCCAGCCATTATTCTGAGCCGTCCTGCCCTCAACAGCCTCCACTGGTCTGTAAGTTGTTGTTCATATGTGTATGTTTGAATTTGATGTGAATGTTTTTAATAATTTTAAAAATATTATAATTATAATATTATAACAATTTTTTGTTATTTTTAGGAATGACATGTTCCTGTTTGGGTTGTGCTATAGTTTAGATTAGGTGGATGCACTCAACTCATTCAAATCAATGTAAATAAAGAGGTGGTTGAAAGTTGCTATATAAGACAAGGAGTAATCCACATATAGACATTGGACAGGCCCGAGACGTGATGCAGTTTTAGTCGAAATAATGGTGTTCATTTCATATATTTTAGTTAGTGGTGTTGAGGCAGGATTGCATTCCAGTAGGATGAGTTGAGTGTGATGTAGGTTTCAGGGTCAGGGTATTAAGTGAAAGGATGTAACCTGACATGTTGTGCCCAGAGCGCTAGCTGCTAATATGTCTGTGTCCGTACAGCCATGAATGTAGTCTGCTGTTAGCTTCTCTGTGGACATGTGCGTTGGACCGCACGTGGCCTTGTGTGTGTGTGATAGTATTCATTGTGGGCAGTGTTAGTTTGGTGCTAACTGTAGTAGACTTAGGGTCTTAAATTGCAAGTGTAAACACACTATGCAAGATTGTAGACACACACTGCACTCCTAGTGTATTTCCTTAGCAGAGGAAATCTTTACCATCCTAAACCCAAATCCACAGATCCATCTCACGGCTAGACCTTCTAATGATACACAGTACTACAGAGTGCTGCAGCTGCAACCTAGTTTACTGCAGATCAGGACTATTCAACTACATGCCTAGAGGGCCTACTACTACTGCTAATCTGTACCTGATTGGCTAATTGGCTGATTCATGTCACTAATTGGTCAGAGAGCCAGTGGTGTGTATTCATGGATGCCAAGGGAAGTCAGGCTTCCCCCAAAACCAATACAAAAAAGGGGAAAAAAACATGTAAAATAGTTTATTAAGCCTCTCTGTGTTTCATTAAGCCTCTCTGTGTCCTTCAATTCGCAAGTGGCTGAACGTATCTCACAGGAGAAAGCATCAGACTGAGTGAAACAGCGCCCCTCTGTCTCATTATGTGTAGCGCATCTATCTGATGCTGTCTGGCCAAAAATAGTATGACATTGTTGATGCCCATAGCATTGAATGCAAGGGAAGCCAGTGAGCATTTGGCATCCCTTGATAATTATTTTTTTCAAAGAATAGCCAATCAGGGTTGAGCTAAACTGAGCAAGCTCAATTGTGAATGGTCCTGGTCCACCAAAAAAAGTGTAAAGGGAAGCCAGTTTGGATTCGGCTTCACACCAATCACATCAAGTCAAAAGTAAAATGTCATTGACTGAAAACATTTGAATTGTTCCATCTCGTTGTCTTTGCCCTCCGGTGGCTAGCTAGCTAAAATCTTCCCTTTACTAAATAAACCATGGACAGAGATGGTTATTTGGACTTGGTGTACCTGCCAATGATTATAACGGTGATTCTGATCAAAACAAAAAATCATACAATGTGACCATGGCCTGAGAGGATGGAAGGTCAATATGTAGCTAGTAGTAGACCGTTTTGGCAACATGAAAGAGAGGAGAAAGGTATTGGCATTCCTCTGCAAGTAGGGTGAGTCAACATGTTATTTTCTACTTGCAAACACACACACACACTAACACACATAGAAATCAGTACCATATGAACAGCCACATGATATATAGCTTACGTTGACTGGACTAAATCGTTTTTGGTATCTTTAAGTTGTCCCTGTATTAGACCAAGCTAAAGTGATTTGACAACGTTGAAATGTTGAAGTTGAAGTGGTGCTGGACTGACGTTAGCAGAGGCAATCCTTGTTTTGACCTGTGGTAACTCTCCGTTGTTCTAAATCAGTAGTTTGTGTTTACATTAACTTGCTTGACCCAAAACATGAATCACTTGCTTGACCCTGCTGTAGGTCATGTTTGTTACATACAATATGCTTTGTGGACTTCGTCGGACAGATGTTCCTGTCTAGTTTTGTGATGAAACGAATGCGCGGTTGAATTTATTCTGCCGACAGTGACCGTTGTCTTCTTGTTGTCTCAGCCTTATCGCGGTTGCGTATGAGCTAACGGGTTATAGACCCTTTCTGTGTTTGCGAACGTTGGCGCAGGAGGGCGGTGAGCACAAGTTGGTGGCAGAACACGGGAGAGTTCTCATAGAACAAAAAGCAAAAAAAAGCCTATATTTACATGTTGCTTACGAGCGCAGTTCACACTACTTATTATAATTGGATTTTAAGGCTCACGTGAATGTTCTGCTTAATATAATGTTTTGTGTTTCATAGTTCACACTACTTATTATAATTGGATTTTAAGGCTCACGTGAATGTTCTGCTTAATATAATGTTTTGTGTTTCATAGTTCACACTACTTATTATAATTGGATTTTAAGGCTCACGTGAATGTTCTGCTTAATATAATGTTTTGTGTTTCATAGTTCACACTACTTATTATAATTGGATTTTAAGGCTCACGTGAATGTTCTGCTTAATATAATGTTTTGTGTTTCATAGTTCACACTACTTATTATAATTGGATTTTAAGGCTCACGTGAATGTTCTGCTTAATATAATGTTTTGTGTTTCATAGTTCACACTACTTATTATAATTGGATTTTAAGGCTCACGTGAATGTTCTGCTTAATATAATGTTTTGTGTTTCATAGTTCACACTACTTATTATAATTGGATTTTAAGGCTCACGTGAATGTTCTGCTTAATATAATGTTTTGTGTTTCATAGTTCACACTACTTATTATAATTGGATTTTAAGGCTCACGTGAATGTTCTGCTTAATATAATGTTTTGTGTTTCATAGTTCACACTACTTATTATAATTGGATTTTAAGGCTCACGTGAATGTTCTGCTTAATATAATGTTTTGTGTTTCATAGTTCACACTACTTATTATAATTGGATTTTAAGGCTCACGTGAATGTTCTGCTTAATATAATGTTTTGTGTTTCATAGTTCACACTACTTATTATAATTGGATTTTAAGGCTCACGTGAATGTTCTGCTTAATATAATGTTTTGTGTTTCATAGTTCACACTACTTATTATAATTGGATTTTAAGGCTCACGTGAATGTTCTGCTTAATACAATGTTTTGTGTTTCATAGTTCACACTACTTATTATAATTGGATTTTAAGGCTCACGTGAATGTTCTGCTTAATATAATGTTTTGTGTCTCATAGTTCACACTACTTATTATAATTGGATTTTAAGGCTCACGTGAATGTTCTGCTTAATATAATGTTTTGTGTCTCATAGTTCACACTACTTATTATAATTGGATTTTAAGGCTCACGTGAATGTTCTGCTTAATATAATGTTTTGTGTCTCATAGTTCACACTACTTATTATAATTGGATTTTAAGGCTCACGTGAATGTTCTGCTTAATATAATGTTTTGTGTCTCATAGTTCACACTACTTATTATAATTGGATTTTAAGGCTCACGTGAATGTTCTGCTTAATATAATGTTTTGTGTTTCATAGTTCACACTACTTATTATAATTGGATTTTAAGGCTCACGTGAATGTTCTGCTTAATATAATGTTTTGTGTCTCATAGTTCACACTACTTATTATAATTGGATTTTAAGGCTCACGTGAATGTTCTGCTTAATATAATGTTTTGTGTCTCATAGTTCACACTACTTATTATAATTGGATTTTAAGGCTCACGTGAATGTTCTGCTTAATATAATGTTTTGTGTTTCATAGTTCACACTACTTATTATAATTGGATTTTAAGGCTCACGTGAATGTTCTGCTTAATATAATGTTTTGTGTCTCATAGTTCACACTACTTATTATAATTGGATTTTAAGGCTCACGTGAATGTTCTGCTTAATATAATGTTTTGTGTTTCATAGTTCACACTACTTATTATAATTGGATTTTAAGGCTCACGTGAATGTTCTGCTTAATATAATGTTTTGTGTTTCATAGTTCACACTACTTATTATAATTGGATTTTAAGGCTCACGTGAATGTTCTGCTTAATATAATGTTTTGTGTTTCATAGTTCACACTACTTATTATAATTGGATTTTAAGGCTCACGTGAATGTTCTGCTTAATATAATGTTTTGTGTTTCATAGTTCACACTACTTATTATAATTGGATTTTAAGGCTCACGTGAATGTTCTGCTTAATATAATGTTTTGTGTTTCATAGTTCACACTACTTATTATAATTGGATTTTAAGGCTCACGTGAATGTTCTGCTTAATATAATGTTTTGTGTTTCATAGTTCACACTACTTATTATAATTGGATTTTAAGGCTCACGTGAATGTTCTGCTTAATATAATGTTTTGTGTTTCATAGTTCACACTACTTATTATAATTGGATTTTAAGGCTCACGTGAATGTTCTGCTTAATATAATGTTTTGTGTTTCATAGTTCACACTACTTATTATAATTGGATTTTAAGGCTCACATGAATGTTCTGCTTAATATAATGTTTTGTGTTTCATAGTTCACACTACTTATTATAATTGGATTTTAAGGCTCACGTGAATGTTCTGCTTAATATAATGTTCTGTGTTTCATAGTTCACACTACTTATTATAATTGGATTTTAAGGCTCACGTGAATGTTCTGCTTAATATAATGTTTTGTGTCTCATAGTTCACACTACTTATTATAATTGGATTTTAAGGCTCACGTGAATGTTCTGCTTAATATAATGTTTTGTGTTTCATAGTTCACACTACTTATTATAATTGGATTTTAAGGCTCACGTGAATGTTCTGCTTAATATAATGTTTTGTGTTTCATTGTTCACACTACTTATTATAATTGGATTTTAAGGCTCACGTGAATGTTCTGCTTAATATAATGTTTTGTGTCTCATAGTTCACACTACTTATTATAATTGGATTTTAAGGCTCACGTGAATGTTCTGCTTAATATAATGTTTTGTGTCTCATAGTTCACACTACTTATTATAATTGGATTTTAAGGCTCACGTGAATGTTCTGCTTAATATAATGTTTTGTGTTTCATAGTTCACACTACTTATTATAATTGGATTTTAAGGCTCACGTGAATGTTCTGCTTAATATAATGTTTTGTGTTTCATAGTTCACACTACTTATTATAATTGGATTTTAAGGCTCACGTGAATGTTCTGCTTAATATAATGTTTTGTGTTTCATAGTTCACACTACTTATTATAATTGGATTTTAAGGCTCACGTGAATGTTCTGCTTAATATAATGTTTTGTGTTTCATAGTTCACACTACTTATTATAATTGGATTTTAAGGCTCACGTGAATGTTCTGCTTAATATAATGTTTTGTGTTTCATAGTTCACACTACTTATTATAATTGGATTTTAAGGCTCACGTGAATGTTCTGCTTAATATAATGTTTTGTGTTTCATAGTTCACACTACTTATTATAATTGGATTTTAAGGCTCACGTGAATGTTCTGCTTAATATAATGTTTTGTGTTTCATAGTTCACACTACTTATTATAATTGGATTTTAAGGCTCACGTGAATGTTCTGCTTAATATAATGTTTTGTGTTTCATAGTTCACACTACTTATTATAATTGGATTTTAAGGCTCACGTGAATGTTCTGCTTAATATAATGTTTTGTGTTTCATAGTTCACACTACTTATTATAATTGGATTTTAAGGCTCACGTGAATGTTCTGCTTAATATAATGTTTTGTGTTTCATAGTTCACACTACTTATTATAATTGGATTTTAAGGCTCACGTGAATGTTCTGCTTAATATAATGTTTTGTGTTTCATAGTTCACACTACTTATTATAATTGGATTTTAAGGCTCACGTGAATGTTCTGCTTAATATAATGTTTTGTGTTTCATAGTTCACACTACTTATTATAATTGGATTTTAAGGCTCACGTGAATGTTCTGCTTAATATAATGTTTTGTGTTTCATAGTTCACACTACTTATTATAATTGGATTTTAAGGCTCACGTGAATGTTCTGCTTAATATAATGTTTTGTGTTTCATAGTTCACACTACTTATTATAATTGGATTTTAAGGCTCACGTGAATGTTCTGCTTAATATAATGTTTTGTGTTTCATAGTTCACACTACTTATTATAATTGGATTTTAAGGCTCACGTGAATGTTCTGCTTAATATAATGTTTTGTGTTTCATAGTTCACACTACTTATTATAATTGGATTTTAAGGCTCACGTGAATGTTCTGCTTAATATAATGTTTTGTGTTTCATAGTTCACACTACTTATTATAATTGGATTTTAAGGCTCACGTGAATGTTCTGCTTAATATAATGTTTTGTGTTTCATAGTTCACACTACTTATTATAATTGGATTTTAAGGCTCACGTGAATGTTCTGCTTAATATAATGTTTTGTGTTTCATAGTTCACACTACTTATTATAATTGGATTTTAAGGCTCACGTGAATGTTCTGCTTAATATAATGTTTTGTGTTTCATAGTTCACACTACTTATTATAATTGGATTTTAAGGCTCACGTGAATGTTCTGCTTAATATAATGTTTTGTGTTTCATAGTTCACACTACTTATTATAATTGGATTTTAAGGCTCACGTGAATGTTCTGCTTAATATAATGTTTTGTGTTTCATAGTTCACACTACTTATTATAATTGGATTTTAAGGCTCACGTGAATGTTCTGCTTAATATAATGTTTTGTGTTTCATAGTTCACACTACTTATTATAATTGGATTTTAAGGCTCACGTGAATGTTCTGCTTAATATAATGTTTTGTGTTTCATAGTTCACACTACTTATTATAATTGGATTTTAAGGCTCACGTGAATGTTCTGCTTAATATAATGTTTTGTGTTTCATAGTTCACACTACTTATTATAATTGGATTTTAAGGCTCACGTGAATGTTCTGCTTAATATAATGTTTTGTGTTTCATAGTTCACACTACTTATTATAATTGGATTTTAAGGCTCACGTGAATGTTCTGCTTAATATAATGTTTTGTGTTTCATAGTTCACACTACTTATTATAATTGGATTTTAAGGCTCACGTGAATGTTCTGCTTAATATAATGTTTTGTGTTTCATAGTTCACACTACTTATTATAATTGGATTTTAAGGCTCACGTGAATGTTCTGCTTAATATAATGTTTTGTGTCTCATAGTTCACACTACTTATTATAATTGGATTTTAAGGCTCACGTGAATGTTCTGCTTAATATAATGTTTTGTGTTTCATAGTTCACACTACTTATTATAATTGGATTTTAAGGCTCACGTGAATGTTCTGCTTAATATAATGTTTTGTGTCTCATAGTTCACACTACTTATTATAATTGGATTTTAAGGCTCACGTGAATGTTCTGCTTAATATAATGTTTTGTGTCTCATAGTTCACACTACTTATTATAATTGGATTTTAAGGCTCACGTGAATGTTCTGCTTAATATAATGTTTTGTGTCTCATAGTTCACACTACTTATTATAATTGGATTTTAAGGCTCACGTGAATGTTCTGCTTAATATAATGTTTTGTGTCTCATAGTTCACACTACTTATTATAATTGGATTTTAAGGCTCACGTGAATGTTCTGCTTAATATAATGTTTTGTGTTTCATAGTTCACACTACTTATTATAATTGGATTTTAAGGCTCACGTGAATGTTCTGCTTAATATAATGTTTTGTGTCTCATAGTTCACACTACTTATTATAATTGGATTTTAAGGCTCACGTGAATGTTCTGCTTAATATAATGTTTTGTGTTTCATAGTTCACACTACTTATTATAATTGGATTTTAAGGCTCACGTGAATGTTCTGCTTAATATAATGTTTTGTGTCTCATAGTTCACACTACTTATTATAATTGGATTTTAAGGCTCACGTGAATGTTCTGCTTAATATAATGTTTTGTGTCTCATTGTTCACACTACTTATTATAATTGGATTTTAAGGCTCACGTGAATGTTCTGCTTAATATAATGTTTTGTGTTTCATAGTTCACACTACTTATTATAATTGGATTTTAAGGCTCACGTGAATGTTCTGCTTAATATAATGTTTTGTGTCTCATAGTTCACACTACTTATTATAATTGGATTTTAAGGCTCACGTGAATGTTCTGCTTAATATAATGTTTTGTGTTTCATAGTTCACACTACTTATTATAATTGGATTTTAAGGCTCACGTGAATGTTCTGCTTAATATAATGTTTTGTGTTTCATAGTTCACACTACTTATTATAATTGGATTTTAAGGCTCACGTGAATGTTCTGCTTAATATAATGTTTTGTGTTTCATAGTTCACACTACTTATTATAATTGGATTTTAAGGCTCACGTGAATGTTCTGCTTAATATAATGTTTTGTGTTTCATAGTTCACACTACTTATTATAATTGGATTTTAAGGCTCACGTGAATGTTCTGCTTAATATAATGTTTTGTGTCTCATAGTTCACACTACTTATTATAATTGGATTTTAAGGCTCACGTGAATGTTCTGCTTAATATAATGTTTTGTGTCTCATAGTTCACACTACTTATTATAATTGGATTTTAAGGCTCACGTGAATGTTCTGCTTAATATAATGTTTTGTGTCTCATTGTGAATGTTCTGCTTAATATAATGTTTTGTGTCTCATTGTGAATGTTCTGCTTAATATAATGTTTTGTGTCTCATTGTGAATGTTCTGCTTAATATAATGTTTTGTGTCTCATTGTGAATGTTCTGCTCAATATAATGTTTTGTGTCTCATTGTGAATGTTCTGCTTAATATAATGTTTTGTGTCTCATTGTGAATGTTCTGCTTAATATAATGTTTTGTGTCTCATTGTGAATGTTCTGCTTAATATAATGTTTTGTGTCTCATTGTGAATGTTCTGCTTAATATAATGTTTTGTGTCTCATTGTGAATGTTCTGCTTAATATAATGTTTTGTGTCTCATTGTGAATGTTCTGCTTAATATAATGTTTTGTGTCTCATTGTGAATGTTCTGCTTAATGTTTTGTGTTTCATTGTGAATGTTCTGCTTAATATAATGTTTTGTGTCTCATTGTGAATGTTCTGCTTAATATAATGTTTTGTGTTTCATAGTTCACACTACTTATTATAATTGGATTTTAAGGCTCACGTGAATGTTCTGCTTAATATAATGTTTTGTGTTTCATAGTTCACACTACTTATTATAATTGGATTTTAAGGCTCACGTGAATGTTCTGCTTAATATAATGTTTTGTGTTTCATAGTTCACACTACTTATTATAATTGGATTTTAAGGCTCACGTGAATGTTCTGCTTAATATAATGTTTTGTGTCTCATAGTTCACACTACTTATTATAATTGGATTTTAAGGCTCACGTGAATGTTCTGCTTAATATAATGTTTTGTGTTTCATAGTTCACACTACTTATTATAATTGGATTTTAAGGCTCACGTGAATGTTCTGCTTAATATAATGTTTTGTGTTTCATAGTTCACACTACTTATTATAATTGGATTTTAAGGCTCACGTGAATGTTCTGCTTAATATAATGTTTTGTGTCTCATAGTTCACACTACTTATTATAATTGGATTTTAAGGCTCACGTGAATGTTCTGCTTAATATAATGTTTTGTGTCTCATAGTTCACACTACTTATTATAATTGGATTTTAAGGCTCACGTGAATGTTCTGCTTAATATAATGTTTTGTGTTTCATAGTTCACACTACTTATTATAATTGGATTTTAAGGCTCACGTGAATGTTCTGCTTAATATAATGTTTTGTGTCTCATAGTTCACACTACTTATTATAATTGGATTTTAAGGCTCACGTGAATGTTCTGCTTAATATAATGTTTTGTGTTTCATAGTTCACACTACTTATTATAATTGGATTTTAAGGCTCATGTGAATGTTCTGCTTAATATAATGTTTTGTGTTTCATAGTTCACACTACTTATTATAATTGGATTTTAAGGCTCATGTGAATGTTCTGCTTAATATAATGTTTTGTGTCTCATAGTTCACACTACTTATTATAATTGGATTTTAAGGCTCACGTGAATGTTCTGCTTAATATAATGTTTTGTGTCTCATAGTTCACACTACTTATTATAATTGGATTTTAAGGCTCACGTGAATGTTCTGCTTAATATAATGTTTTGTGTCTCATAGTTCACACTACTTATTATAATTGGATTTTAAGGCTCACGTGAATGTTCTGCTTAATATAATGTTTTGTGTCTCATAGTTCACACTACTTATTATAATTGGATTTTAAGGCTCACGTGAATGTTCTGCTTAATATAATGTTTTGTGTTTCATAGTTCACACTACTTATTATAATTGGATTTTAAGGCTCACGTGAATGTTCTGCTTAATATAATGTTTTGTGTTTCATAGTTCACACTACTTATTATAATTGGATTTTAAGGCTCACGTGAATGTTCTGCTTAATATAATGTTTTGTGTTTCATAGTTCACACTACTTATTATAATTGGATTTTAAGGCTCACGTGAATGTTCTGCTTAATATAATGTTTTGTGTTTCATAGTTCACACTACTTATTATAATTGGATTTTAAGGCTCACGTGAATGTTCTGCTTAATATAATGTTTTGTGTTTCATTGTTCACACTACTTATTATAATTGGATTTTAAGGCTCACGTGAATGTTCTGCTTAACATAATGTTTTGTGTTTCATAGTTCACACTACTTATTATAATTGGATTTTAAGGCTCACGTGAATGTTCTGCTTAATATAATGTTTTGTGTTTCATAGTTCACACTACTTATTATAATTGGATTTTAAGGCTCATGTGAATGTTCTGCTTAATATAATGTTTTGTGTCTCATTGTGAATGTTCTGCTTAATGTTTTGTGTCTCATTGTGAATGTTCTGCTTAATGTTTTGTGTCTCATTGTGAATGTTCTGCTTAATGTTTTGTGTCTCATTGTGAATGTTCTGCTTAATGTTTTGTGTCTCATTGTGAATGTTCTGCTTAATGTTTTGTGTCTCATTGTGAATGTTCTGCTTAATATAATGTTTTGTGTCTCATTGTGAATGTTCTCAATGTTTTGTGTCTCATTGTGAATGTTCTGCTTAATGTTTTGTGTCTCATTGTGAATGTTCTGCTTAATGTTTTGTGTCTCATTGTGAATGTTCTGCTTAATGTTTTGTGTCTCATTGTGAATGTTCTGCTTAATATAATGTTTTGTGTCTCATTGTGAATGTTCTGCTTAATGTTTTGTGTCTCATTGTGAATGTTCTGCTTAATGTTTTGTGTCTCATTGTGAATGTTCTGCTTAATATAATGTTTTGTGTCTCATTGTGAATGTTCTGCTTAATGTTTTGTGTCTCATTGTGAATGTTCTGCTTAATGTTTTGTGTCTCATTGTGAATGTTCTGCTTAATGTTTTGTGTCTCATTGTGAATGTTCTGCTTAATGTTTTGTGTCTCATTGTGAATGTTCTGTTTAATATAATGTTTTGTGTTTCATTGTGAATGTTCTGCTTAATGTTTTGTGTCTCATTGTGAATGTTCTGTTTAATATAATGTTTTGTGTTTCATTGTGAATGTTCTGCTTAATGTTTTGTGTCTCATTGTGAATGTTCTGTTTAATATAATGTTTTGTGTTTCATTGTGAATGTTCTGCTTAATGTTTTGTGTCTCATTGTGAATGTTCTGCTTAATGTTTTGTGTCTCATTGTGAATGTTCTGTTTAATATAATGTTTTGTGTTTCATTGTGAATGTTCTGCTTAATGTTTTGTGTCTCATTGTGAATGTTCTGTTTAATATAATGTCTTGTGTCTCATTGTGAATGTTCTGCTTAATGTTTTGTGTCTCATTGTGAATGTTCTGCTTAATGTTTTGTGTCTCATTGTGAATGTTCTGCTTAATGTTTTGTGTCTCATTGTGAATGTTCTGCTTAATGTTTTGTGTCTCATTGTGAATGTTCTGTTTAATATAATGTTTTGTGTCTCATTGTGAATGTTCTGCTTAATGTTTTGTGTCTCATTGTGAATGTTCTGCTTAATGTTTTGTGTCTCATTGTGAATGTTCTGCTTAATGTTTTGTGTCTCATTGTGAATGTTCTGCTTAATATAATGTTTTGTGTCTCATTGTGAATGTTCTGCTTAATATAATGTTTTGTGTCTCATTGTGAATGTTCTGCTTAATATAATGTTTTGTGTCTCATTGTGAATGTTCTGCTTAATATAATGTTTTGTGTCTCATTGTGAATGTTCTGCTTAATATAATGTTTTGTGTCTCATTGTGAATGTTCTGCTTAATATAATGTTTTGTGTTTCATTGTGAATGTTCTGCTTAATATAATGTTTTGTGTCTCATTGTGAATGTTCTGCTTAATATAATGTTTTGTGTCTCATTGTGAATGTTCTGCTTAATATAATGTTTTGTGTCTCATTGTGAATGTTCTGCTTAATATAATGTTTTGTGTCTCATTGTGAATGTTCTGCTTAATATAATGTTTTGTGTCTCATTGTGAATGTTCTGCTTAATATAATGTTTTGTGTCTCATTGCAAAGCAACTGCATTATATATTGCTTTAAATACTCCAACTAAAACCAAATGGCTCTTTGGCTAGCTTTTGCTACAGCCTATGTCAATGAGCGTTAGCATTCTAGCTAACAACTGCTGCATCCAAAAATAGTTATTTTGCCAAGATCACAACCAAATGTAATCTTAGCAACTGTTCGAGCAAGAATGAAAACATCATCGTAAGTGTCTGAGAACCCCAAAAAGTGTTTTTTTTTTAGAAGTAAACAAAGCATAAAGGCTATGTTAAATGGGCGCAGATAGCGTTAGTTTCTTACTGCAGCCAAGAGTCGCGCGCATATGTGCGTGACGTCAGCATGTCGTGTACTGGAAAGGGGTCTATAGTGCAGAAAACAACTAAATTATCATAACACATAGGTTGTAATATGGCTTTTTCCCCCCTGGCTTCCCCATTGATTTTACCCACGCACTGCTACTGCAGAGAGCCTAGTCACCTGGTGTACCCTGAAGATTAGAAGGAGGGATTGAAAAGATGAATGTTATTCTTTATATCAAATATGAACATGTATTTCATTCTAATTTCTCCTGATTGTCATTTCCATGGCTAATTCTTACTTAACAATCCATTTACGATTTATCATGACCTCACTTCCGGTTTCCTGTCCCCAACAGGAAGTGGTTCCGTCATACCTGGCGACGTCACCTATCGTGTCCCAGGGGGCGGAGCTAATGGAAGCTCAGCTGGGGAGGGGTGTGTCTCGCCTCTCTGACCCCGCCTCCCTCCAGGTCCAGACCCTGGGCTCCCAGCAGACCACAGGAGGAGGAGGAGGTGAAGGAGGGATGATGATGATGAAGAAGAGAAGGAAAAGGAGGAGGAAGGCACGGGAAAGCGGAGGAGGGAGACGGGAGGAGAGTGGGGAGTACTCAGAGGATGAGGACATGTTCACCATCGACATGAGCACTGATGAGGAGAGAGAGCACGACAACAACAGTAGCAGGTGATGACAGCAATTACACTATTTACATCAACACTGCATGGCTGTTCGTGTGTGTGTGCGTGCGTGCGTGTGACTTCCTGTGAAGTTCTCAGGACGCTCATTTGAATACAGACAGGGTCACATTTGGGCTGTTTGGAGTGGTCTGCCAGTATTGCAGGGCGAGGCTTGTTTATGCGACACACAGCTGTCTGTCAGCAGCTACTGACTGCAGTCAAGTGGTTGTGTGGGGAGGAGAGAGAAGATTACACTGTCTTGTTGAGGTATTCTCAGTTTGTTCTTTCTGCGATCCTGCATATGTGTGTTTGGTAGAGGAATGATCCCTCTGAGATGTGGTTTTTGGGAACGTGCACGTGTGTGTGTTTTTTGCGTGCATGTGTGAGAGAGAGAGAGAGTGAGAGAGACTCTGGTTAAGAGTCAGAATAGCTTTGCTCCACTGCAGAGGTAAAAAAAAAAAGCCTGATCAGCATCACAATGGTTTCTGCGAAACACATGAACCACTGCCAGCTCCTCTCTGTTTGTGTGGGACCCAGCAGGGAGGGGCAAACTCTGTTCTCAGGCATTCCACACACACGCGCAGCACGCAAGCACACACACACACACCCACACACACACACATAATCACTTCACAAACAGCCCCTCTCCCTGAGTAGTAAAGCAACAGTTGGTATTGCAGTCAGTCACTCAGTCTGTTAGTCTGCTGGTCCATATGCTGGTTGGGTGCTGGCTGAGACTGAGACTGGATTAACAAGCCTGAAGTGGCCAGTGTCTGTCTTTTGTGAACCCAATTATCTGTGTTCTGTGTGTGTGTGCGTTTTTGTGTTCAGGCTCTGTGAATACCAGCTCTCTGTCCCACGTGTTGGAGATGCTCCAGTGCCTCGTTCTTTTCCCACAATGCACTCTGACTCTGTGGATTAATGACCGTGGTGAACGGGACCTCTCTCAGTCCCTCCTGATTCTCTCTCATTCATTTGATGTGTGTGCGTGTGTGTGTGCGTTTATTTGGCTTTACTATCCTTGTGGGGATCAGAAATCATCACAAGGATAGTAGAAAAGAAAAATTCAGACAGTTGGGACATTTCGCTGGTCCCAACAAGGAAAAAGGCTATTTTCAGTTTAGGGTTTAGGTTTAGGGTTAGGTTTACAATTAGGGTTCGGGTTAGAATTAGGGTTAGGTTTAGGGTTAGGTTTAGGGTTAGGATATTAATATTTCTCATAAAAACTATTGGCATTAATAATTGTACCAATACTTCCAGTGCTGCAACTGGATTCACATCCTCATACACATCAAACTGTCACAACTTCCGCCGAAGTCGGTCCCTCTCCTTGTTCGGGCGGTGTTTGGCGGTCGACGTCACCGACCTTCTAGCCATCGCTGATCCACTTTTCATTTTCCATTGGTTTTGTCTTGTCTTCCATCACACCTGGTTCCAATTCCATCAATTACCCTCTGTCCCCCCCCCCCCCCCCATGTCCTTGTCAGTAATTGTTTGTTGTAGTGTTTATGCAAGGTCTGCTGGTATTTACCGGGTTTTGTTTGACCCATTTATTGTATTGTTCTGTTGATGGTGGTTTATGGATATTAAATGACACCGTGGTAAATCAGTTTCCGCTCTCCTACACCTGACTTCTCTGCCACCAGTACGCACCTCACTACACGAACCAACATACATTTTTCTACATCTTCAGCAAAATAGGCCTGAGAAAACACTGTGTATGATATCTCTGTGTGTACGTCTGTGTCTGTGCCTGTGCCTGTGTGTGCATGGGTTTGCATGTGTGTTGTTGCTGCTAACGTCTCTCTCTCTCTCTCTCTCTCTCTCTCTCTCTCTCTCTCTCTCTCTCTCTCTCTCTCTCTCTCTCTCTCGCTGTCTCAGGGCCTCTTCTCGGGAGCTCAATGGAGAGCAGGGCCCTAAGGCCAGTGTGTTGAGCAGCAACTACACCCAGAACACAACATACACACACTCTGATGCAGACTGGGCACGCTCACAGAGGTACATACACACACACACACACACACACAGAGACACACACACACCAGACATGACTAGAATAGAATAGAATAATACAGTTTGGTTCGACTCATCTTGTCGTATGCCTTTGTAGATTAAAATAACTGCGTATGGCTGACAGTTGTTCTCTCTGTATGCCTGTCTCCCTCTCCCCTCTTTCTCTCCCCTTTCAGTGCTATAATAGAGCAGACACGTACTCTGTCTATCCCTCCTAGTGGTGGTCTGTCCATCTCCTGTCCACAGCAGACTTCTGTCTTCCCTTCTCCTGTCAGGTAAGTCATGTCAACATCCAATTTCACTTTTCAGTATAGCTTAATTAAGCCTTAATAAAAGTTATCCTTCGTTTAATATCGGACCAACTACATATTGTCTAAAACCATGGGACAGAAACCAGCAGAGTCTTCCCACTGGGCACAGTTCAACGTATAGTTTTGATTCACATTTGGTTGAGTTGTTAACTAATGTGAATTCAAAGTGAAATCAACCAAATATGTCACCATGTCATTGGATTTAGGTGAAAAGGTGAAAACGATACGAAATTCTCTGACGTTGAGGACTTTTTGCAAATCCAATCAGTTTTCCAGGTTAATTCAACATCAACACATATAATTGTTTGGTTGAAATGACGTGGAAACAACATTGATTCAATCAACAAAAAAATCCCAGTGGGGTTGTACTGTATTGTTTATGTCCATGAGTCAGTGTAGTGCTGGCTCAACCAATCACATCTCTCTGTGTGTCTGTCACTCAGCAGCCCCGGTGGCTCCCGCCCCTCCACTCCGAAGAGTGACTCGGAGCTGACCAATCAGAGCAAAGACAACCCTGAGATTCTGTGGGCCTGGGGGGAGCTGCCACAAGCTGCTAAGGTACAGAGGGAGGGAGGGAGGGAGGCATAGAGGGAGGGGGGGAAGAGAACGATTTAGAGAGACAGTATGTCTAGCTGTAGTCCACACAGTGATCCAGGAATCAGCACTGAACTTTAACCACTTTAATCATCTTCCACGAGAGCAGCTGAGGACATGCTTTTACCCTAGCGCTCACGCTAACCACACATCCTCTCTCTCTCCTCTCTCTCCTCTCTCTTCTTCTCTACTATTGACTCCCGGCCTCCCGCGTCCTTGCTGTAGCGTGCTTTCTTCTTCCTTACTCTCTCCTCTCGCTCTCTCTTTCCCTCTCTCCACCTCTAGCCCTCCTACCTCCCTCCGCCCCAGATGCAAGATTCTGGGATGAAGTCCCCTGTCTCCATCCCTGTGTGTGACAGCACACACTTCAGAACCATCCCCGGAGACTGTGGCCCCCCTGGCCAGACCCAGAGCCACCCAGACAATGGCCCCCCATCCCTCAACCCGTATATGCCCCAGCCTGGTAACAACACGGCTGGGCCCGTTGCTGGAGGGGACATGGAGTTAGTAGGGGCAGCCTGTAGAGAGGTGGAGGGGCTGATGGCCTCCAGGTTGCTGTCAGAACTGGATGAGGGGGGCCAGAGGGGCAGCCCGGTCAGACGCACAGACTCCCCATCCAAGAGGAAAGGTACGTCTTCTCGAACCATCGCCTCCAAGCGGAGTGGAGTTTAGATTGCAGAATTTGAATGTCAGCTGTCACTCAGCATGCGTTCACGTCCGTAGATGTGATTGCCTCCACCATTAGCTACACGTCAAGTTAATGGATGAAAATGCCATGTCAATCATTGTATCCATGGTAACGTGTGACGCTGTACCTGCAGACAAGAGGAGCCACCACCTGGGCTCGGATGGAGTCTACCTGGATGACATCACTGAGCTGGAGCCAGAGGTGGCTGCTCTGTACTTCCCTAAAAGGTAACACGGCCCACACACACACTCACACACACACACTCACACACTCACACACACACTCACCTGTAACACACACACACCTATTCTGTCCTACACAAACACTCGTCCCCCACTCCTGAACCGATGACCCTGTTCCTTAGTGACGGTTCAGTGAGAGGGGGCTCGGAGACAGGGGCGCGGAGCACCAACCAATCACCTCAGTCGGTGGGCAGCAGTGGGATGGACAGCGGTGTGGACAGCTACGCTGACCAGCTGGGAGACATGCCCAACATCGCCATCTCCCTGTGTGGAGGTCTCACTGACAACAGAGAGATCACAAAAGGTACTGACCGTTAAACACATGGGCTACATCTCAATACTGTCAGCTGTGACTTACTGGTATAACTGGATATTGTAGCTCCATCTACTTGCTGTCATTGTTTTCACCTATCCAGCCCTCTCCTGTCTGTGTGTCTCTATAGAACAGTTCTATTAACCCTCTCCTGTCTGTGTGTCTCTACAGAACAGTTATATTAACCCTCTCCTGTCTGTGTGTCTCTACAGAACAGTTATATTAACCCTCTCCTGTCTGTGTGTCTCTACAGAACAGTTATATTAACCCTCTCCTGTCTGTGTCTCTATAGAACAGTTATATTAACCCTCTCCTGTCTGTGTGTCTCTATAGAACAGTTATATTAACCCTCTCCTGTCTGTGTGTCTCTATAGAACAGTTATATTAACCCTCTCCTGTCTGTGTCTCTATAGAACAGTTATATTAACCCTCTCCTGTCTGTGTGTCTCTACAGAACAGTTATAATAACCCTCTCCTGTCTGTGTGTCTCTACAGAACAGTTCTATTAACCCTCTCCTGTCTGTGTGTCTCTACAGAACAGTTATATTAACCCTCTCCTGTCTGTGTGTCTCTATAGAACAGTTATATTAACCCTCTCCTGTCTGTGTGTCTCTACAGAACAGTTCTATTAACCCTCTCCTGTCTGTGTGTCTCTACAGAACAGTTCTATTAACCCTCTCCTGTCTGTGTGTCTCTACAGAACAGTTATATTAACCCCCTCCTGTCTGTGTGTCTCTATAGAACAGTTCTATTAACCCTATCCTGTCTGTGTGTCTCTATAGAACAGTTATATTAACCCTCTCCTGTCTGTGTCTCTATAGAACAGTTATATTAACCCTCTCCTGTCTGTGTCTCTATAGAACAGTTATATTAACCCTCTCCTGTCTGTGTGTCTCTATAGAACAGTTATATTAACCCTCTCCTGCCTGTGTCTCTATAGAACAGTTATATTAACCCTCTCCTGTCTGTGTCTCTATAGAACAGTTATATTAACCCTTTCCTGCCTGTGTGTATCTATAGAACAGTTATATTAACCCTCTCCTGTCTGTGTGTCTCTATAGAACAGTTCTATTAACCCTCTCCTGTCTGTGTGTCTCTATAGAACAGTTATATTAACCCTCTCCTGTCTGTATGTCTCCATAGAACAGTTATATTAACCCTCTCCTGTCTGTGTCTCTATAGAACAGTTATATTAACCCTCTCCTGTCTGTGTCTCTATAGAACAGTTATATTAACCCTCTCCTGTCTGTGTGTCTCTATAGAACAGTTCTATTAACCCTCTCCTGTCTGTGTCTCTATAGAACAGTTATATTAACCCTCTCCTGTCTGTGTGTCTCTATAGAACAGTTATATTAACCCTCTCCTGTCTGTGTGTCTCTATAGAACAGTTATATTAACCCTCTCCTGTCTGTGTCTCTATAGAACAGTTATATTAACCCTCTCCTGTCTGTGTGTCTCTATAGAACAGTTATATTAACCCTCTCCTGTCTGTGTCTCTATAGAACAGTTATATTAACCCTCTCCTGTCTGTGTGTCTCTATAGAACAGTTATATTAACCCTCTCCTGTCTGTGTGTCTCTATAGAACAGTTATATTAACCCTCTCCTGTCTGTGTGTCTCTATAGAACAGTTATATTAACCCTCTCCTGTCTGTGTCTCTATAGAACAGTTATATTAACCCTCTCCTGTCTGTGTGTCTCTATAGAACAGTTATATTAACCCTCTCCTGCCTGTGTCTCTATAGAACAGTTCTATTAACCCTCTCCTGTATGTGTCTCTATAGAACAGTTATATTAACCCTCTCCTGTCTGTGTGTCTCTATAGAACAGTTATATTAACCCTCTCCTGTCTGTGTGTCTCTACAGAACAGTTCTATTAACCCTCTCCTGTCTGTGTGTCTCTACAGAACAGTTCTATTAACCCTTTCCTGTCTGTGTGTCTCTATAGAACAGTTATATTAACCCTCTCCTGTCTGTGTGTCTCTATAGAACAGTTATATTAACCCTCTCCTGTCTGTGTGTCTCTATAGAACAGTTATATTAACCCTCTCCTGTCTGTGTGTCTCTATAGAACAGTTATATTAACCCTCTCCTGTCTGTGTCTCTATAGAACAGTTATATTAACCCTCTCCTGTCTGTGTGTCTCTACAGAACAGTTCCAGGAGAGAGCCATCTCTTACCAGCAGTTCACTGAAAACCCCTCCATCATCGACGATCCCAACCTGGTGGTCAAGATTGGAACCAAGTACGTAAAATACTTCTAACTAACCTTTAACCTCCTAGCGGTAAAGATGTGATCGTTCCCGATTAATCCGGAATTCCTGCTTTTCTGACGTAGTCCTCCGTATATCATTGAATCTGACCCATCCACATCCATCCAGATGTTCTATGTTGTCCTGATCTGATTGGAGAAGTATGTATGTACTGTATACTACCGATAAGAAATGAACTGCAGACTCTAAAGATACAACAGTGATCTCATGTTTGTGTCTGTTCTCCTCCAGGTACTACAACTGGACCACCGCAGCCCCTCTCATGCTGGCTATGCAGGTGTATCAGAAGCCCCTGCCAATGGTAAAACCTCAGTAACATTAGCAACATGCTATTAGCATAGCATCTAGGCTACTCGACTTGGTGATGAGACTGTGTGCTAATGTCAAATAGTGTGCTACATTTGGGTACCTGAGTGGTTTTACCTGAGGTTTAAAACGCGAATCATTTTGCAATGTAAAGAGAGAAGTCCAACTGCAACCCTTCTAGCTAAATCTGGTTCTGCGTCTGGCTTCACGTGTTTTGTTTTTGTCTGAATTCTTCTGTCTTCTGTCTCGCGTTGGACTTCCTGTACACTAAAAAGCGTTCTCCTGAACCACGTCTCCTCCTAACACTTGAGTCTTTCTTCCCCCTTTGTTTTTCCCTTTTTTAATTTGTTCTCCCTCCATCTCACCTCCCATTTGGCCCTGTCTTGTGTGTCTTCAGCACTCCTGCCTGAGTTATGTGTACTCTGCCTTTGGCCTCTTCTCCTACTGTTTACCCAGTCTGTTTGGCTCCAGCCCCGTGGGTCCCTTTGGTTTCAGCTAGCTAGCTGTCTGTCTGTCTGTCTGTCTGTCTGTCTGTCTGTCTGTCTGTCTGTCTGTCCCTCTACTTCTCTCTCTTCTCTCTCTCCCAGTCTCTGTGTTTCCCTCCCTCTGTTGCTGCCTCTCTTCCTTAGATCGCCATCATCCAGTCACACGGACACACTTGCTTCACGTTTTTTGTGTTTGGGTTTTTGTATCTCTGTGTTTTTTGCGTTTGGGTTTTTGTATCTCTGTGTTTTTTGCGTTTTAGTGGTTTTGTTGAGTTGGGTTTTTGGTCAGGAACTGTGTGCGTTTGCTTCAGGCCACGGTGGAGAACATCATGAAGGAGAAGATGCCCAAGAAAGGAGGCCGCTGGTGGTTCTCATGGCGCAGCAGGAACAGCGACTCCAAATCGGTACACACACACACACACGTCTGTAAACACACACACACACACACCTCCTGAACACACACCTCTGTAACACAACACACACACCTCTGTAACACACACCTCTGTAACACACACCTCTGTAACACACATACCTCCTGAACACACTTCCATAACCATTTGGGAACCTCCGCAGAAGTTACAATGCTGGACACCACTTGCCTTTTTGACTAGTGGACTGGGGTATTATATGTGCTAGTGTGTCCTGGCTGTTGTATGAGTGTGTGACTGGTTGTCTGTCCCCAGGACTCAGTGTCTGAGATAGGAGTTGGAGACGGGGGAGAGACCTCTCTCAGCATGGCTTCAGTCAATGGGTAATGACACTTCTCTAACACCAGAACAGTTTGCGAAGTATGTGCAATATGAATTAACTATGTTGAGTACACATTTATATATCTTAGTTTGCATATCCTCGTATAAAGTACACAACAGGGGGTGGTTTCATGGACACAGATTAAGCCTAATCCTGGACTAAAAAGCATTTTAATTCATTTGAATCCGGGAAACCGCCCCTAGAGGTTTATAGGCTATATTCTTTATATATTTTTTTTAATATTCTGTTCAAATAATCAGACATTATAGCTAAACTGTTGTTGTATCTGTTGATGTAACACAGAATGAAGGAGGAGTCTTCCTCCAGCGATGAGGAACACAGACCGTCCAATCAGGACTCCTGCCAGCCCGAGCCTCTTCTCACGCCTGGTAGTGTCTTCTACAGGAAGACCCTCAGACTGACCCCGGAGCAGCTGGTGAGAGACTCAACACTGTTCCCCGAACCTCTGTTAAGCTAACTTCTGATCTCAGAACTGCTGATGAGAAACACAATACTTCTCACATCTTTTGATGGGGTGATGTTGAACTGTGTATTCTCAGGCAAGTCTTCAGTTGAACCAATCAGTAGCAGGGTTAGAGTTAGTAGAGGCTGTATGGGTAATGTAGTTTTTATGCCCTCAGTTGCTGTTTTTCTGCCCTCAGTTGCAAACCACTCAGTAACAAGGTTATGCTGCATTCAAGACAATGTGGAACTCTGAAAAAAATTAGCTCCGACTTAAAATAATCCATTTGAACGGTCATCCAACTTGGAATTACAAGTAGGAAACTCGGGCATCATCCTAGAGCTCCGACTTCTCCGAGCTGAAGATTCCTGACATCATGTCAACAAAAAACATGGCGGCCTTCATCGTTTACATAAAAATATGTATTCTCACCTAATGCATTTCCTCTCTTCTTTAAACACTTTAGCAAGAGGCATAAGAGGCATATAGCATCTCTGCAAACAAAAGATTCCTTCAGGTGTCCATGTTTTTCAGTTGACAACTTGAACGCACTGAAGTGGGAGTTCGAAAGTCGGGATCTCAGAGTTTGCCAAGTTGTCTTGAACGCCCCATTAGAGTTAGTAGAGGGTGTATGGGTAATGTAGTCTTTCTGCCCATCAAGCCAGTCTGCCGTTGAACCACTCAGTAACAGGGTTAGAGTTAGTAGAGGCTGTATGGGTAATGTAGTATTTATGTCCTCAGGCCAGTCTTCAGTTGAAGGAGGGTCCTAATGAGGTGGTGTTCAGTGTGACCACTCAGTACCAGGGCACCTGTCGCTGCCAGGGCACCATCTATCTCTGGAGCTGGGACGACAAAATTGTAATCTCAGACATTGACGGCACCATCACCAGGTAAGTGTGTGTGTGTGTGTGTGTGTGTGTGTGTGTGTGTGTGTGTGTGTGTGTGTGTGTGTGTGTGTGTGTGTGTGTGTGTGTGTGTGTGTGTGTGTGTGTGTGTGTGTGTGTGTGTGTGTGTGTGTATTGGCAGTTGTATGTGATCACGTTATATCTGTTAATGATAGTCTAATTACATGTGGCGAGCACCATCCTCTTTTTCAGATCTGACACCCTGGGCCACATCCTGCCAACGCTGGGTAAAGATTGGACCCACCAGGGCATTGCCCGCCTCTACCACCGAGTCAGCCAGTGAGTCTCACACAACAGGAGTTACATAACTATAGGTGGCCGTTAGAGTAATGAAACAGGGGTCACATTCAGAATATGCCTCAGTGTAAAATGAGTGAATCATGTCTGCTTTAATCGTGGTGTTTGGCTTTAGTACGTTGCACCATCCTGAAAGCAGCCATTTAGTTGAACTCCTGTCTCCTCCCTCTCTCTTAGGACTTACTAGGAGAGTAAAAAAAATGTCATCTCTCCCTCTCTCTCAGGAACGGTTATAAGTTCATGTACTGCTCTGCAAGGGCCATAGGTATGGCTGATATGACGAGGGGATATCTCCACTGGGTCAATGAGAGAGGAACCATGCTGCCTATAGGACCTGTCCTACTCAGCCCCAGCAGCCTGTTCTCAGCCCTGCACAGGTGAGGAGCACACACACATCATCACCGTCAAAATAAACACAGCAGAGGCGTCAAACACAATAGAGAACAATGTACAGTACATTTTAGCAGGCGCTCTTATCCACAGCATACTGGTCCCCCATGGGGATAAAACCCACAACCCTGACCACCATGCTAAACCAACTGAGCCACACGGGACCACAGTAGCTTATATAGAAGAGACATCCCTATATTATATAATGATCATTCTGACCTTCCTGTCCTGTCGTCCTTCCTGTCCTGATCTTTTCCTGTCTTGTCAACCTGTGTTTCCTGTTTTGTCCTTCCTGTCCTAACCTGTCGTCCTGTCTTGTCATCCCTGCCCTGTCTTGTCATCCCTGCCCTATCCTTCCTGTCCTGTCTTGTCATCCCTGCCCTATCCTCCCTGTCCTGTCTTGTCATCCCTGCCCTATCCTCCCTGTCCTGCCCTATCCTCCCTGTCCTGTCATCCCTGCCCTATCCTCCCTGTCCTGTCTTGTCATCCCTGCCCTATCCTCCCTGTCCTGTCTTGTCATCCCTGCCCTATCCTTCCTGTCCTGTCATCCCTGCCCTATCCTTCCTATCCTGTCTTCCCTGCCCTATCCGTCCTGTCCTGGCATCCCTGCCCTATCCTCCTTGTCCTGTCTTGGCATCCCTGCCCTATCCTCCCTGTCCTGTCTTGTCATCCCTGCCCTATCCTTCCTGTCCTGTCTTGTCATCCCTTCCCTATCCTCCCTGTCCTGTCTTGTCATCCCTGCCCTATCCTTCCTGTCCTGTCATCCCTGCCCTATCCTTCCTGTCCTGTCTTGTCATCCCTGCCCTATCCTCCCTGTCCTGTCTTGTCATCCCTGCCCTATCCTTCCTGTCCTGTCTTGTCATCCCTGCCCTATCCTTCCTGTCCTGTCTTGTCATCCCTGCCCTATCCTTCCTGTCCTGTCATCCCTGCCCTATCCTTCCTGTCCTGTCTTGTCATCCCTGCCCTATCCTTCCTGTCCTGTCCTGGCATCCCTGCCCTATCCTCCCTGTCCTGTCTTGGCATCCCTGCCCTATCCTCCCTGTCCTGTCTTGTCATCCCTGCCCTATCCTTCCTGTCCTGTCATCCCTGCCCTATCCTTCCTATCCTGTCTTCCCTGCCCTATCCTTCCTGTCCTGTCCTGGCATCCCTGCCCTATCCTCCTTGTCCTGTCTTGGCATCCCTGCCCTATCCTTCCTGTCCTGTCTTGTCATCCCTGTCCTATCCTTCCTGTCCTGTCTTGTCATCCCTGTCCTATCCTCCCTGTCCTGTCTTGGCATCCCTGCCCTATCCTTCCTGTCCTGTCATCCCTGCCCTATCCTCCCTGTCCTGTCTTGTCATCCCTGCCCTATCCTTCCTGTCCTGTCTTGTCATCCCTGCCCTATCCTTCCTGTCCTGTCTTGTCATCCCTGCCCTATCCTTCCTGTCCTGTCATCCCTGCCCTATCCTTCCTGTCCTGTCTTGTCATCCCTGCCCTATCCTTCCTGTCCTGACCTGGCATCCCTGCCCTATCCTCCCTGTCCTGTCTTGGCATTCCTGCCCTATCCTCCCTGTCCTGTCTTGGCATCCCTGCCCTATCCTCCCTGTCCTGTCTTGTCATCCCTGTCCTATCCTTCCTGTCCTGTCTTGTCCTGTCCTGTAGGGAGGTGATAGAGAAGAAGCCTGAGAGGTTTAAGATTGAGTGTCTGACCGACGTGAAGCAGCTGTTCCACCCCAACACTGAGCCTTTCTACGCAGCCTTCGGCAACAGAGCCACGGTGAGAGCCCTGCTCCCTCCCTCCATCACTGTACATGTTAACTTTGGCTACTTTTTAGATTCATTTGACTGGGACCATAAACATTCTATACATTTTACATTTACATCTTGGTCATTTAGCAGACGGTCTTATCCAGGGGGACTTACGGCCAGTAATCAACTTTTTTGCCAATGTGACAGATTCAGCCAAAAGGCTAATTTCAAACTGAATATTATGTTTAATTCTGTTGTGGTTGTGTATGGTTGTTTTGGATAGTACGTCAGTCATTGTTACAGTTGTTGTTGTTGTTGTTGTTGTTTAGGATGTGTATTCCTATAAGGAGGTGGGCGTTCCCCTAAACAGGATCTTCACAGTCAACCCCAAGGGAGAGCTGATACAGGAACACGCCAGGACCAACATCTCATCGTAAGTCAGACCTCTCTGTCTCTTTCTTAATCTCTCCATCTTCCTCCCTCAATGTCTCTCTCTCCCTCAGTAGCTCTGTCTGTCTCTGTCTAATGAACAATGAAAGTAAATGAAGTGAAGTAGGTTTCTGTTCCTGTTCCTTCCAGGTATGGTCGTCTGTGTGAGGTGGTGGACCACGTCTTCCCCCTGTTGATCAGAGGTCACGACTCGGACTTCTCCTGCCCTGACACCTTCAGCCAGTTCACCTACTGGAGAGAACAGCTGCCCCAGATCCACAGCCCTGATCAGCCCCAGGTCCACAGCTCTGATCAGCCCCAGGTCCACAGCTCTGATCAGCCCCAGGTCCACAGCTCTGATCAGCCCCAGGTCCACAGCTCTGATCAGCCCCAGGTCCACAGCTCTGATCAGCCCCAGGTCCACAGCCCTGATCAGCCCCAGATCCACAGCCCTGATCAGCCCCAGGTCCACAGCCCTGATCAGCCACAGATCCACAGCCCTGATCAGCCACAGATCCACAGCCCTGATCAGCCACAGATCCACAGCCCTGATCAACCCCAGGTCCACAGCCCTGATCAGCCACAGATCCACAGCCCTGATCAACCCCAGGTCCACACCCCTGACCAGCCCTTGGTCCACACCCCTGACCATCCTCTGGAAATCAGCTGTGGAGACTCACTTCCACACCAGCCCACCCCATAAGTGACCTGTGTGCAATCTAGGAAGGAAAGGGAGAGACACATTTATGATGATGACGGCGTGCAAATGAAAGAAGCATTTCTCTGCTCTAATGTCACACACACACACACACACATACACACACACACATACACACGCACAGCAATGCATAAGCAGACCTTAACACACACATGGTTGCCATGTGCACACTTATGCACTAGTGGAAGTTCTCTCCGGACAACAACAGGCATGTTAGCACTGAGTGTTATTTCTATGTACTCACCTTTCCTATTTGTGTTCTACTCCTCAGTGTTCTGCTCTACAATACCTAGCCTACTGTTCATCAGGTGCAAAAGGTGCTACTTGTATACATACACTTGTAGTAGCTGCAACTCCGACAAGAAGCACCGATTCAGTCAACCTGGGGGAAATCACTGTGAAGAACAGCCTATCAACGACAGCTATGTCACCCAATTAGCATTGCCCGATTGATTCTAGCACTTTTAGTCTCCAATGTGGGTACAGTAAACCGCGATGCATGTTCGGCTGACACGTTCAGATCTAACGTTCACATGAAGTGCGAATGTAATAAATGTCGAACAAAGCAGGATTATGCTCAACTAGCGCTATTAATATAGCGCATGCGATAATTCAGTTCACCCGTTCGACCTCCAAACATTTGTCAATATAATCAAAACAAATGTTAGTCGTCACATGCCCCCGAATACAACAGGTGTAGTAGACCTTACCGTGAAATGCTTACTTCCAAGCCCGTAACCAACAGTGCAGTACAAGAAATAGAGTTAGGTAAAACATTAAATAAAAGCGTTTTAAAGCGCGTTTCCGTTCTAGTAAGTAGCATTCTATATTCGGTTTTTATTCTTCCGTTTTTTGTTGTTGTTGTCATGTTCTGTGTATGATAGATATGTTAGTGATCAACTGAACTGAAACAGGTAACCGGTGCAGCTCCTCACTATTGTTAACAAGGCACAGAGGAGGGCTGTCTCTCTCGTTGATGCCTCTCGCCCATCGTCGTCAACAGTCCTTATATGGTCATGTAACCAAACACCTGAGAGAAGACTCGCGTGAAACTGACGTTCCTCTTGACAGTAAGCCGGGCAAGAAAACTCAGGTTGTCAGTTTTATCAGTCGTCTTTTTCTTCGTTTCTCCGCCACTCGTCACGGGTTTCCACGGACCGTGACACACATGTTATCAAATCAAATCAAATGACATTTGCCACCTGTGCTGTGGTCTACACCTGTTATATTGGGCGCATGTGACAAAAACAATTTGATTTGATTTGATGACCTGTCCGATTCTCTCTGTGTGCAGTGTCATGGTTTTGGCTAACATTAACAGGTAATATTGTGCAGACAGTAGAAAACATATTATGTCCTCTGCTTTTGGTGGTCCATCATCTTAAACTCTGTGTGTAACTGCGAGATGAGAGAAACCTACAAATGTATGAACTATTTAATTCATTTCACATTGTTAAGCAAGCAGCTTGTGAACGCACTTGGATTTGGGCTTTGGTTTTTATTTCACTTAAAATATTGTGTTTATGTGATTGAATCTGAATAGAGTTTTGATGTTCATTCTCACTTTTGTACATAGTGCAACCTTTTTTAGCGATCGAATTCAGAAACATTGTCAGTAAAAGTGGCTGGCTGCTGGACTACAGTAGCTTGACCTTAAGGCCAACAACATTTTTGCACTGACAGACTTATAGTGTCCACTGAAGCGAAACCATTGAGATATTCTACAGTCAACCAATCAACATTCTCCTGAATTCTAGAATCTACTACATAGATACAAAGAACTTGGACACACAGGTTAAATCGAACTGTCGCTCCTTGTAATTTCAGCAATTAGAATGCACAACAACCTTGACGGTTCTGAACCTCCCCAAAGGGTTTTAAAGCACAAAGCACTAACGACATAGTTCGTCTGTCCATCAGATCTCTGTCGTGAACAGAGGCGATGGCAGGATGTTTCTATGGGTGGCTACCGTGGAATGTGTATCAGCATATGTATATTGTGCAATTGCCAATGTTATCCTGTGTGTGATAGGGATGGATATTCAAGACGTCCTGCACTACCGGAATGAATACTAACACTGTGATACAGTATTTCTCTCTTTTTTGTATTGATCATATTGATGACCACCATAAAACCTGATTGCATCACTATGGAGGAGAGAAGGTTCCCACCGTCCCTGTGTCATATGCCGTATTGATTACTTTCAACACCTTTTACATTCACTTTGGTTGAATTGACTACCAGTGGGATGGTTGAAACATCCATTTGCCATGGTTCAGGAGTATTGTGACGTGGCGACTAATGTGAGATGTTGGATTTACCACCAACCGAAGAGGTGTGTTGGTATTAGGAGGATAACGGATGGATGGATGAATGAATGGATGAGTCAATGGAGGCATGTGATATCACTGTTGTTGTGTTTACTCCTCCTCTGTGTCATTGTCTTCTGTTCTCCCTTTACTTTACTGTCACAATATTTGTTCCAAGTATGTTAAAGTACTACTGTATATTCAGATTAAATGACTGTATTCTTTCTGTGAAAGATCTATATAAACAACGAGCTTGTTGCCTTACAGTATGCCGTGGCTGTCTCTACCCGCGTTAGTTTGTTTCTGAGATGTACAGAGTCAATTACTCTAGCACTGTGTCATGTTGTATAGGTTAACAATCCAGTCTGAAAATAGCTATAATGGAAATAGGTTTTTCAATAAATGCAAAGTTGATTGTTGATGGATTGGATGTGTATGTCTCTCCTTTCTCCTCCCTGTAGTGAACATGATGCAGAGAGAGCATGTGTAGTATTTCTTGAGTTTTAGAGTTTTTCCTGACCACATGACTGAAAAGCAACAGGACCATGATTCATTCCACTCTACAGAGCAAAACGAACACCCGTACTACCCATGTCTACCATGGTGTCGCTCCATGGCTTTGTGAAGGCTGGATAACCTACTGTCATCTAGTGTACTACCCATGTCTACCATGGTGTCGCTCCATGGCTTTGTGAAGGCTGCATAACCTACTGTCATCTAGTGTACTACCCATGTCTACCATGGTGTCGCTCCATGGCTTTGTGAAGGCTGGATAACCTACTGTCATCTAGTGTACTACCCATGTCTACCATGGTGTCGCTCCATGGCTTTATGAAGGCTGGATAACCTACTGTCATCTAGTGTACTACCCATGTCTACCATGGTGTTGCTCCATGGCTTTGTGAAGGCTGGATAACCTACTGTCATCTAGTGGAAGATATACTTATAACACCTTTTCATATAAAGCCCATGTACAGTAATCAGCTCACTGACAGATCTGTCTGATACCCACGGGGATCACATGTGAAGTGATTTTTACAATAACAATAACACAACTGATTATATTATTTAAACCAGTCTGAAGTTTAGTCAGATGAATCAAGCATTTTGCTATACACCCGCAATAACATCTGCTAAATATGTGTACGCTACCAATAAAATGTGATTTGGGATGGACCGGAGGGGCTCCAGAGAACAGAACAACGGTTTGACTTCCACTTATTAGTTGCCTCATCTACAACATCTGCGTGTGAGAGACGCTAGGGTAAAGTATTATTTTCTTTCAAGTTGTTCAATAGTTGTCAGGGAATCAGTAGGAGATTATTTACAGACAATTATGTTTATCATTAAAAAAATGGAATACGTAAAACATTTTTTTATTGAAGGCATTAGTCCCTGAGTGACAACTTTACTTTTCCCACTCTGTAGGCAGTGGTCTCTGCCATAGTTGATATCTCTTGGCTATGAAAATGTTTCCATCCACATGAAATGAGGTAATTCTGCTTTTAAAGTATTTGATTGTGAATGATGAGAGGAGAAAAGATGACAAGACAACTAGAAAAAAAAAGATCAAGACAGGGACTCATCAGGGTACTCCAGACGATAGCTGCTCCTCATTTGCTCATCTGCAGAAACTGCTCGACCGTCTTTATGTAAGTTCAGCTGGCTTTTCTCTCTGTTAAGTTGTTTTGCTCATTCGTTTCTGGGAAATAACGCAAGAACCTTATTAGGCCAGCTGATTATATTAGGCTCTTTGAGTCTTGTTCCAGTAAGTTTCAGTCTGTAAGACAGCCAGGAGACGCCATTCCCCCATCAGGTAGACTCTCCATACAGCACTCTGCCTTGTGTCATATACAGTAGGCCAGTGGCTCCCAATCTTTTTCCGTTGCTGTATCACCAAATGAATTTTTCTCTGCTCGGAGTACCCCTGAAGTACCCCCTCATGTACATGTACATTTTACCAGTAGGCCTATGGTCTCATGATTCTTCCCAAGTACCCCCTTGTGGATTAGTCCTAGGACCCCTGGTTGGCAACCACTGCTATGACTCCTTCTCTGTCATGTACTGACAAGTGACAGGACAGATCTGTAGGCTCTTTTTCTGTATGGAGAACATACATTCTATGAAGAACTTTGTCTTAAAGATCACGTGCTGGACACCTATTTTCTCAGAAATGATGTCTTTGACACAATAAAATAAATGATGTTCTATCCGATCAACTGCAGGAGTGAATGGCGGTTCCAGGCCGGAGTGAGGAAGTAGAAGAGAAAGAGCATGGAACAATGGCTGCCGGTGGATTAATCACACTGTTAGGTAAAATAATGTCCATCATAGTCTTTGAATCGATTTACTGCATATGTGAATGAGTGACGCAGTATATTAAAAACCAAATGCAGTACAATTGTATTATTTATTAAAACAAATGCATTGAAAGTTTGCAAATATAGCATGCAAAGCCAAGATATTTGACTTGATTTTATTTTATTAGTCCTCACTTGGACTAGTCTGCCAAGAGTCCTCAAACATTAAAATACAATTTATAACACGATCACATTTTCACATTTAACACATTGTTCCAGACATAATACACTGACATATTGACCAGATAAATACCCATAACAGCCTGAAAAGAAGGACTGATTCCTTCATCTACCACAGTCCCACAAAACCTTCCAATGTATTATATTTAAATGTTTCTAAAGTATTGTTTGAATTTATATGTTGAAAGGTTTCTGGTTTGCTCAGACAAATTATTCAATGTCTTTATTGCTCTGAATTGAAATGTTATTTTGCCTATTCTGTCTGGATAACACATACAGTTGAAGTCGGAAGTTTACATACACTTAGGTTGGAGTCATGAAAACTCATTTTTCAACCACTCCACAAATTTCTTGTTAATTAACAAACTATAGTTTTGGCAAGTCGGTTAGGACATCTACTTTGTGCATGACAGAAGTAATTTTTCCAACAATTGTTTACAGATAATTTCACTTATAATTCACTGTATCACAATTCCAGTGGGTCAGAAGTCACTAAGTTGATTGTGCCTTTAAACAACTTGGAAAATTCCAGAAAATTATGTCATGGCTTAAGAAGCTTCTGATAGGCTAATTGACATAATTTGTCTCCTAGAGATGAACGTACTTTGGTGGGAAAAGTGCTAATCAATCCCAGAACAACCTTGTGAAGATGCTGGAGGAAACAGGTACAAAAGTATCTATATCCACAGTAAAACTAGTCCTATATCGACATAACCTGAAAGGCTGCTCAGCAAGGAAGAAGCCACTGCTCCAAAACCACCATAAAAAAGCCAGACTACAGTTTTCAACTGCACATGGGGACAAACATTGTACTTTTTGGAGAAATGTCCTCTGGTCTGATGAAACAAAAATAGAACTATTTGGCCATAACGACCATCATTATGTTTGGAGGGAAAAGAGGGAGGCTTGCAAGCCGAAGAGCACCATCCCAACCGTGAAGCACGGAGGTGGGAGCATCATGTTGTGGGGGTGCTTTGCTGCAGGAGGGACTGGTGCACTTCACAAAATAGATGGCATCATGAGTCAGGAAAATTATGTGGATATATTGAAGCAACATCTCAAGACATCGGTCAGGAAGTTAAAGCTTGGTCGCAAATGGGTCTTCCAAATGGACAATGACCCCAAGCATACTTCCAAAATTGCGGACAACAAAGTCAAGGTATTGGAGTGGCCATTTGTGGGCAGAACTGAAAAAGCATGTGCGAGCAAGGAGGCCTACAAACCCAACTCAGTTACACCAGCTCTGAAAACAGGAATGGGACTAAATTCACCCAACTTATTGTGGGAAGCTTGTGGAAGGCTACCCAAAAAACATTTGACCCAAGTTAAACAATTTAAAGGCAATGCTACCAAATACTAATTGAGTGTATGTAAACTTCTGACCCACTGGGAATGTGATGAAAGAAATAAAAGCTGAAATAAATCATTCTCTCTTCTATAATTCTGACATTTCACTTCCTAAGAAATAAAGTGGTGATCCTAACTGGCCTAAGACAGGGAATTTTTACTCTGTCATAGTTGAAGTGTACCTATGATGAAAATAACAGGCCTCTCTCATCTTTTTAAGTGGGAGAACTTGCACAATTGCTGGATGACTAAATACTTTTTTGCCCCACTGTATATAGACAGGGGACCTGATTCTAGATCAGCACTCAGACACTTCATGAATACCAGCCCAGAATTGTCAGAGTTGATCTCTGCAGTGAAACAACTGTATTTCTGGTAATACAACAACGTCAAGTGGTAATGGAGTGTAGAAACACAAACACTAGTTGCACTACATTAGTATTGTTAGCATTAGCGTTTACGGGAGTCCAATATATAATCCCAACTTGTTGACGATAAAACACAGGATCAAAAACCTCACTGACCCCTTTCCTCTTGGCACTTGTGTAAATCTGAAGGGATTGAAAATATGAAAGCAACATGTTGAAACTCCCATCCAGCCAATCATTCAGCAAGGTGGAAGTACAGCACGTTTTTACCTATCAGATCCTTTCACACTTACATGATGTGCCCTGGCCCTAGAGGTTGTGGCCAGGGGTCAATTTGGGATTGGGCATTACATTAGTTTGATGGGGAGTTCCAGTTGTTCCGTTCAGGACTAGACGAGGATGGGAGTCAGGACCAGATTCCTGAGCGTTCCCGTTTGCGTCGTACAATGGCGGCCACATCCTGTTTGAGAGAGGAGACGCTCTGCTCCAGCAGCTCTGAGAAATCACGCAGCAGACCACCCTGCTCATCCACAAACAGCCTGAGCCCCAAGAGATCTGACTCCTCCTGGAACACACACACACACACACACACACACACACACACACACACACACACACACACACACACACACACACACACACACACACACACACACACACACACACACACACACACACACACACACACACACACACACACACACACACACACACACACACACACACCTTAGATCAGTCAGTCAATAAGTATGTAAGTAGATTGATTAAATGACTGATTGATACATACACTGGGCCTGTGCCTGCGCAGGCGCTGCAGTTGAACCCTGACAGAGGTCATGCTGTGGTAGAAGACCTTCAGGGCGCGGGCGAACTCTGCATCACAGCTGGGCCGCAGACTGCTGCCCCGCATCTCTGACCGACCACGACCCCACTCTGCCCCTACACAGAGGAGGGGAGAGAGTGAGTGAGAGAGTGAGAGAACTTGACAGTTCAGTTGTTTAGTGCATCTCTGACCGACCACGACCCCACTCTGCCCCTACACAGAGGAGGGGAGAGAGTGAGTGAGAGAGTGAGAGAACTTGACAGTTCAGTTGTTTAGTGCATGTCTGACCGACCACGACCCCACTCTGCCCCTACACAGAGGAGGGGAGAGAGTGAGTGAGAGAGTGAGAGAACTTGACAGTTCAGTTGTTTAGTGCATCTCTGACCGACCACGACCCCACTCTGCCCCTACACAGAGGAGGGGAGAGAGTGAGTGAGAGAGTGAGAGAACTTGACAGTTCAGTTGTTTAGTGCATGTCTGACCGACCACGGCCCCACTCTGCCCCTACACAGAGGAGGGGAGAGAGTGAGTGAGAGAGTGAGAGAACTTGACAGTTCAGTTGTTTAGTGCATGTCTGACCGACCACGACCCCACTCTGCCCCTACACAGAGGAGGGGAGAGAGTGAGTGAGAGAGTGAGAGAACTTGACAGTTCAGTTGTTTAGTGCATCTCTGACCGACCACGACCCCACTCTGCCCCTACACAGAGGAGGGGAGAGAGTGAGTGAGAGAGTGAGAGAACTTGACAGTTCAGTTGTTTAGTGCATGTCTGACCGACCACGACCCCACTCTGCCCCTACACAGAGGAGGGGAGAGAGTGAGTGAGAGAGTGAGAGAACTTGACAGTTCAGTTGTTTAGTGCATGTCTGACCGACCACGACCCCACTCTGCCCCTACACAGAGGAGGGGAGAGAGTGAGTGAGAGAGTGAGAGAACTTGACAGTTCAGTTGTTTAGTGCATCTCTGACCGACCACGACCCCACTCTGCCCCTACACAGAGGAGGGGAGAGAGTGAGTGAGAGAGTGAGAGAACTTGACAGTTCAGTTGTTTAGTGCATGTCTGACCGACCACGACCCCACTCTGCCCCTACACAGAGGAGGGGAGAGAGTGAGTGAGAGAGTGAGAGAACTTGACAGTTCAGTTGTTTAGTGCATCTCTGACCGACCACGACCCCACTCTGCCCCTACACAGAGGAGGGGAGAGAGTGAGTGAGAGAGTGAGAGAACTTGACAGTTCAGTTGTTTAGTGCATGTCTGACCGACCACGACCCCACTCTGCCCCTACACAGAGGAGGGGAGAGAGTGAGTGAGAGAGTGAGAGAACTTGACAGTTCAGTTGTTTAGTGCATCTCTGACCGACCACGACCCCACTCTGCCCCTACACAGAGGAGGGGAGAGAGTGAGTGAGAGAGTGAGAGAACTTGACAGTTCAGTTGTTTAGTGCATCTCTGACCGACCACGACCCCACTCTGCCCCTACACAGAGGAGGGGAGAGAGTGAGTAAGAGAGTGAGAGAACTTGACAGTTCAGTTGTTTAGTGCATGTCTGACCGACCACGACCCCACTCTGCCCCTACACAGAGGAGGGGAGAGAGTGAGTGAGAGAGTGAGAGAACTTGACAGTTCAGTTGTTTAGTGCATCTCTGACCGACCACGACCCCACTCTGCCCCTACACAGAGGAGGGGAGAGAGTGAGTGAGAGAACTTGACAGTTCAGTTGTTTAGTGCATCTCTGACCGACCACGACCCCACTCTGCCCCTACACAGAGGAGGGGAGAGAGTGAGTGAGAGAGTGAGAGAACTTGACAGTTCAGTTGTTTAGTGCATGTCTGACCGACCACGACCCCACTCTGCCCCTACACAGAGGAGGGGAGAGAGTGAGTGAGAGAGTGAGAGAACTTGACAGTTCAGTTGTTTAGTGCATGTCTGACCGGTCCTAGTTGTATTGAGCTGATCCCTCAGTGTGTTGTTCTCAGTCTTCAGCGCAGCGTTGGTGTTCCTCAGCTCCTCTACATCCTGCTGTAGAGCCTTCAGAGAGCAGCTCAGCTCTGAGCCAGGGTCCACTGTCTGCAACACACACACACACACACTATAGTGGATACGCATACTATTTAACCCTATTTAACCCTTAACCCTCATGTAAATCTATAAACCTGTCCTACAAATACGACAAATTCTAAATCTCCGAGTGGTATGCAGATGTCTGATGTAGACTCACAGTAGCTGTCTCAGTTGCGCCAGCCTGGTCGATGATGAAGCATCCCTCTGGAGTCATCCTCACTCCCTCCAGAGATGACACCATGTCTCTACATCCCTCTGGACAGGAAAGTATCAAGCGTTACCCAGGTGTACGTGTGGCAGATGGGATCTGTGAAACTCGCTCCTCAGCCTGAGGTGTCTCCACTTGCGCTGCGGCATAGCTAGCTTTTCATGGGTGTGACCGGGTAAGATGCTTCAGGATGGCAGTCAAGTGTGATTGCGAAGCAGAGGTCCTGCGTTCAATCACCGGTATGAGCCGAATTAGGAGAAAGGGGTACTCGCCAAGCAAGCAGCATGATGTCCTTTACACGTGCATACAGTATGAATACAGTACGAGTTCCAAGTCGGCAAGTCCCAGGCTTACCCTTACTATCCTGGGCCCAGGTTTGTAGGCAAGCCCCAGGCTTACCCTTACTGGGCTCAGGTTTGTAGGCAAGTCCCTGGCTTACCCTTACTATGCGCAGGTTTGTAAGCGAGTACCAGGTTTACAGTTACTCTCCTGGGCTTAGGTTTGTAGGCAAGTCCCAGGCTTACTTACCCTGTAGGCCCCAGAGCTCCAGCACTAGGGCGCTGGTCTGCAGGTGTTCTAGCAGGCCTTGGGAGGTGTGCAGAGAGGTGAAGTGGACCCGCTGGTCCAGCAGGGGGTTGACATTGTGCCACACGGCCGGAGTGTAGAGGGGCTGGGCACTGTCGAACATCCGGAACCTGGCAGGGGAAAGGTGACGTCAAGTCAATTAAGAACAAATACCACCCCAAATCTCTAACCCACTCACCCTATCTGAACGCCCCTGTTCCTGGCCTGTTGGACCCAGCGCAGGCCACAGCACTGATCCAGGACCAGCTGGAAGTCCAGCCGTCTCCCCAGTAGCTCAGAGGGGTCGATCAGGATGTCATCCTCCCCCAGAGTCCTGGACACAGGAGGGCCAGGGGTCGTATGTATCAAACCTCTCAGAAGGCTGTTTTAGGATCAGTTTTGCCTTTTAGATCACAATGAATAACATTACATGGACAGGGACTCTGAAATGCTTGATACTTTATGTAGCCAGTGGCCATTTGTATCTAACACCCCTGATTCAACTAGCCAACCATTGATGTTCTTCTTCTTCATGTTATTCCAGACTGCAATTATTTAAATCTGGGTTGTGTTCATTAGGGCACAACATAGCAAAATAAAAATTAAGATCTGAGTTCCAATTGGACAAGTTCAGGTTCAAAACGTTTTCTCTGTCCGTACTGAACACAACCCGGTAAAGTGTCTGCCTCCCATTCTTCTGTAATGTAAGGTTACCCACAGTCCTGTAGGGCTGCATGGTAGAAGCTGGGCCTGCAGTATGGCCTCCTCAGTGCCCTCTGACCCCAATACCTGGAAACACAGAGAGGGATGAGATAGAACGACACGCACACATGCACGCGCACACACACAGACACACACACAGTACCTCCAGCTGTTCCTCCAGTGCGATACGGAAAGCCAGAGACTGCAGCCAGAGGTGGGCACTGCCCAAGAGTAGGGGCTCCAGCGGATCCCAAAAAGGGTCTCTGTCTCTGGGCATGGGCGCCCTGGCCGCCCCCTCTCCCTTCCGCTCCGTATGGTGCTGCTGATACAACTCCTCCATCAGGAACTTACGGTTCACAAACTTGGCCTTGGACCAGAGCCACACCTGTGGGGAGAGGACAACACACTCACCTGAGTTACACACACACCTGACACTTAACTCAGCTCTATGCAGCAATACGGATCCTACATCCACAGAGCTGGGCTTTACGGAAGAGTGGCCAGAAAAAAAGCATTGCTTAAAGAGAAAAATAAGCAAACATGTTTGGTGTTCGCCAAAAGGAATGTGGGAGACTCCCCAAACATATGGAAGAAGGTACTCTGGTCAGATGAGACTAAAATTTTGCTTTTTGGCCGCCAAGGAAAACGCTATGTCTGATGCAAACCCAACACCTCTTATCACCCGATAACACGATCCCCTCAGTGTAGCATGGTGGTGGCAGCATCATGCTGTGGGGATGTTTTTCATCGGCAGGGACTGGGAAACTGGTCAGAATTGAAGAAATGATGGAGGCCGCTAAATACAGGGAAGTTCTTGAGGGAAACCTGTTTCAGTCTTCCAGAGATTTGAGACTGGGACGGAGGTTCACCTTCCAGCAGGACAATGACCCTAAGCATACTGCTAAAGCAACACTCGAGTGGTTTAAGGGGAAAAATGTAAATGTATTGGAATGCCCTAGTCAATGCTCAGACCTCAATCCAATTGAGAATCTGTGGTAAAACTTAAAGATTGCTGTACACCAGCGGAACCCATCCAACTTGAAAAAACTGGAGCAGTTTTGCCTTGAAGAACGGGCAAAAATCCCAGTGGCTAGATGTGCCAAGCTTGTCGATACATACCCCAAGAGACTTGCAGCTGTAATTGCTGCAAAAGGTGACTCTACAAAGTATTGACTTTGTGGGGGTGAATAGTTATGCACGCTCAAGTTCTGTTTTTTGTCTTATTTCTTGTTTCACAATAAAAAATATTTTGCATCTTCAAAGTGGTAGGAAAGTTGTGTAAATCAAATGATACACCCCCCCCAAAAAAATATATTTTAATTTCAGGTTGTAAGGCAACAAAATAGGAAAAATCCCAAAGGGGGTGAATACTTTCGCAAGACACTATACAGTCGTGGCCAAAAGTTTTGAGAATGACACAAATATTAATTTTCACAAAGTTTGCTGCTTCAGTGTCTTTAGATATTTTTGTCAGATGTTACTATGGAATACTGAAGTATAATTACAAGCATTTCATACGTGTCAAAGGCTTTTATTTAAGTTAAGTTGATGCAAAGAGTCAATATTTGCAGTGTCGACCCTTCTTTCTTAAGACCTCTGCAATCCGCCCTGGCATGCTATCAATTAACTTCTGGGCCACATCCTGACTGATGGCAGCCCATTCTTGCATAATCAATGCTTGGAGTTTGTCAGAATTTGTGGGTTTTTGTTTGTCCACCCGCCTCTTGAGGATTGACCACAAGTTCTCAATGTGATTAAGGTCTGGGGAGTTTCCTGGCCATGGACCCAAATTATCGATGTTTTGTTTCCCAAGCCACTTAGTTATCCCTTTTGCCCCTTGACAACGTGCTCCATCATGCTGGAAAAGGCATTATTCGACACCAAACTGTTCCTGGATGGTTGGGAGAAGTTGCTCTCGGAGGATGTGTTGGTACCATTCTCTATTCATGACTGTGTTCTTAGGCAAAATTATGAGTGAGCCCACTCCCTTGGCTGATAAGCAACCCCACACATGAATGGTATCAGGATGCTTTACTGTTGGCATGACACAGGACTGATGGTAGCGCTCACCTTGTCTTCTCTGGACAAGCTTTTTTCCGGATGCCCCAAACAATCGGAAAGGGGATTCATCAGAGAAAATGACAGTACCCCGGTCCTCAGCAGTCCAATCCCTGTACCTTTTGCAGAATATCAGTCTGTCCCTGATGTTTTTCTAGAGAGAAGTGGCTTCTTTGCTGCCCTTCTTGACACCAGGCCATCCTCCAAAAGTCTTCGCCACACTATGCGTGCAGATGCACTCACACCTGCCTGCTGCCATTGCTGAGCAAGTTCTGTACTGGTGGTGCCCCGATCCCTCAGCTGAATCAACTTTAGGAGACGGTCCTGGAGCTTGCTGGACTTTCTTGGGCACCCTGAAGCCTTCTTCACAACAATTGAACCGCTCTCCTTGAAGTTCTTGATGATCCGATCAATGGTTGATTTAGGTGCAATCCACTGGCAGCAATATCCTTGCCTGTGAAGCCCTTTTTATGCAAAACAATGATGATGGCACGTGTTTCCTTGCAGGTAACCGTGGTTGACAGAGGAAGAACAATGATTCCAAGCACCACCCTCCTTTTGAAGCTTCCAGTCTGTTATTTGAACTCAATCAGCATAGAGTGAGTGATCTTCAGCCTTGTTCTCGTCAACACTCACACCTGTGTTAATGAGAGAATCACTGACATGATGTCAGCTGGTCATTTTGTGGCAGGGCTGAAATGCAGTGGAAATGTTTTTTGGGGATTCAGTTCATTTGCATGACAAAGAGGGACTTTGCAATTAATTGCAATTCATCTGATCACTCTTCATAACATTCTGGAGTATATGCAAATTGCCATCATACAAACTGAGGCAGCAGACTTTGTGAAAATTAATATTTGTGTCATTCTCAAAACTTTTGGCCACGACTGTATATACAGATTATAATCAAATATGTCTTCGGAATAAAACCACAAGTGGACCTTGCAGTAATTTAGGGGTTGATAGTGTTCATAGCTAAATGGGTCAAGTTATGATCCATGTAGAGATATTACAGTCATCTAGTATGACAATATTCAGGAGGCGTGATTGACAGTATGGTCTCCCCACCTGTTTGTTTTCCAGTGATGTCACTCTGACAGCGATCTCCTTCTCCAAGTCATGACCTTTAGAGTCTGATAACGCCAGGTTCTTAATCTCCAGTTTAAATTCCACCCCCTGGACACATAATTAGATAATTAGATGATTCATGTAATGGTTTAGCATTACTCAGATTACATCCAGTAGTCAATACAAACTGAAATCCGGGGAAATAACACTATATAATTCATTGTTATCTAAAATTACATATTTTTCTCACAAACACAAGTAAAGGGACATTGGTTTTAGGGATGTTGAGAATGATGGGGGACGTTGTGATCTAATGATGCAAATCTCTAATTTATGATCTAATTATGCAAATCTCTACCTTATGATCTAATGATGCAAATCTCAGGACGAAAATGTTGCCACATTAACATGTAAACCATGCATAATGGGGAATTATAAAACAGAATGTCAAACCCATCAGGATTAAAGTGATACTTCAGGATTTGGTCAATCTACTTCCCCAGAGTCAGATTAACTCATGGATACCATTTTGAAGCCTCTGCGTTTCCAGTAATAAGGAAGTTAGAGGTAGTTTCACGAGCAAATACTAAGTAACACTAGTAAGCAATTAGCGACTTCCTTCAGACTGCACGCAGAGACATACAAATAGTATCTATGAGCTCATCTGACCCTGGGGAAGTAGATAAAGGGCTACATTGACAAAATCATGAAGTATTCCTTTAAAGGTATAATATTGTGTTTATCTGTCACCTTGTGTAGCTCCTGGCTCATCTGGTTGGCCTCAGCCACCATGGGCATCAGTTTGATGTAGTCATAGAAAACAGCCAGGAGACTGGGGTCGGTCTGACTGGGGACTGCACTGGAGTCACCTACAGGGGGAGACAGAGCGAGAGGAGATACACACATCATCAATTTCTGTGTGAGACACTAACATCGAGGTAATCTCGCTCTTTCTGTCTCGCACACAGTAGCTCTCTCTCTCTCTCTCTCTAGGAGACAGATACTTCTCCTCGTTTCTCTCTGCCACTCTCTTAAACAAGCTTTTGCTCTCTAAAACACATTTTTCTACCCTTTCTCTCTCTTTTTTTACCTCTGTCACATGCATGCACACCCACACCCCCTTCCTCTCTCTCTGTCTCTCTCATTCTCCCTCCCTCCCTCCATCTCTCTCTCTCCTACCCTGTGTCTGCTCCTCACACAGTGAGTGGAGGTTGATGCCCTCAGCGGCTGCCAGTTCAGACTGGAAGTAGTCGTAGTCATAGCGACTCCAGTCATCCCCGCCCCTCTCAGATGGGTAGCCAATGAACAGGTAGGTGCTGTTAGAACCCAGGATGAGTCGGTCCTAGAGGCGAGGGGGCAGAGGTCGGGTTGATATGAGGGTAGGAATCAAGGACTTAAACCATTGTCCACTTCCGAGGCATAGTGCATAGGATAGGGGCAGTGGTGGTCATCACAATCTGGTCATGCTAAAGACGATGGGAGAATAACTATAGTGATTATTACTAGCCATACAGTGCATTCGAAAGGTATTCAGACGCCTTGACTTTTTCCACATTTAGTTAAGTTACAGCCTCATTCTAAAATGTATTAAATACTTTTTTACACACCCCATAATGACAGAGTGAAAACAGGTTTGCAATTGTTTTTGCTAATTCATTAAAAATAAATGTTAAAAAAAAATATTTACATAAGTATTCAGACCCTTTACTATGAGACTTGAAATTGAGCTCAGGTGCATCCTGTTTCCATTGATCATCCATGAGATGTTTCTGCAACTTGATTGGAACCCACCTGTGGTAAATTCAGTTGATTGGACATGATTTGGAAAGGCACACACCTGTCTATATAAAGTGACAGAGTTGACAGTTAATGTCGGAGCAAAAACCAAGCCTTGAGGTTGAAGGAATTGTCCATAGAACTCCAAGACAGGATTGTGTCGAGACAAAAACATTTGTAAATGTGATATTTACATTTTTGCTTTGTTATTATGGGGTATTGTGTGTAGATTGATGAGGGGGGGAAACAATTTAATCAATTTCAGAATAAGGCGGTAACTTAACAAATTGTGGAAAAAGTTAAGGGGTCTGAATACTTTCCAATTTGCACCGTAAATGTTATTTTAACCCCTAACCTTTACCCTTACCTCTTAAGCCCATATGAAAAACTTGCGCTCATGTTCGTGCTCATCAGGTTTGACCATGTTGCGACTAATGTCTGAACTACGCTGAGTATATGTCCTATAGTTCCACAGAGGGGCCTGTTTCAAAATGGCAGAAATAGTTTGATTCCATGGAGACGAACCAGGTGCTGCAGCTCGGTCTTCTGGGAGATGGGTGTTCCGTTGACAATGACATTTGACCCCGCCAGTGGGGTCAGGTACACCCTACGCTGGACGTTACTGAACACAGCGTGACGGTCCTGGATCCTGAGGAGGTAAAAAGGGTTTATTGGTGACCTTTATTTTCTTTTTTTTTGTAACTATTTATAAAATGTATGTACCATTCCCAGACTGTCCCTTTTATTGATGTCATAAATGAACCAAACAAAGCAGCACCTGTCAAACGCAGTCCGCATTTATTCAGGTTTTGTGCTTGATAAAAAAAAGTGTGATGAATTCAAAGCCAATTTGCACCTTTTCAAAATATTGTTTTTGTGTGCGTCATACTCACCCTAGGCCCCTGATTGAGATGGACCTGGGTGAAGAGTCAGAGAGCCCTATATCCCACTCACCTATAAAAAACACACACAATTCCCAAAGTCTTGATTGAGTGCGTGTATGTTCATTCGATCGTAAAGCTCTAGTCTGGGGCAGAGGAGAGACTCACCCTCCTGGATGAAGAGCTTGACCACCCCTGACAGCTGAGTATCCTCGTTGATGTTCAGGATGTACGGATGCATCTGCATCATCCTCCGCTCCTGAGAAAGAGAGAGAGAGGGTGGAGTGAGGAAGGGGAGATATGAGGGGCGTGCGTGTGTGCGTGTGCATGCGTACCTGTGTGATAGTCGCATACTGCTGCTCCCAGTCCTTCAAGGCCTCCTGTAGATGTTGTTCCCAGAGCGTCTGGATGGCTCTGATCTGCAGCTCGTTATGGGTCAACAGCCGACGCAGCTCCTCTGGACACAACAACAACAACATAAATACAGCTACATATTAGTACACTAACATTCTAACTAACATGTTGCCCACTTTCTCTTCTCCCTGCCCTTACTCCTCCTGCTATCGCTCCAAGTCACAACTATGCTGCCCTCCCTCCTTCCATCTCCTACTGGTTTCGTCCTCTGCCCTCCCTCCCTCCCTCCCTCCCTCCCTCCCTCCCTCCCCTACTGGTTTCGTCCTCTGCCCTCCCACCCGCCCGCCCGCCCTCCCTCCCTCCCTCCCTCCCTCCCCTACTGGTTTCGTCCTCTGCCCTCCCTCCCTCCCTCCATCTCCTACTGGTTTCATCCTCTGCCCTCCCTCCTTCCATCTCCTACTGGTTTCGTCCTCTGCCCTGCGTCCCTCCTGTCCCAGGCGGCTGAGTCTCTGCAGGAGCCTGGCGTTCTCAGCCTTCAGCTCCTTCACCAGGCGCTCCGTGGGACTCTCGTTCACCACCGCACGGTTCTGAATACGCTTTGCCCTAAGGGGGCGGGGGGGGGGGGGGTCATCTGTGAACTGTACTGTATGTGTCAAATACTAAGAGTTTTCTAACAAAGAAGGAATGCTGGACCTACTGTACCTTTCTGCATATCGCAGGGTTGAGATAGACTCTTCATAGCAGATATCAGCTGGACTCAGGGCTGCAATCTGAGCATTCTGGTATTTAGTTATCGCAGAAAGGGCACATCATATCTTTAGATGTTAATAGAGCTGCATGCTACACTCCTAGAAAAAAGGGTTCCAAAAGGGTTATTCGGCTGTCCCCATAGGAAAACCATTTTGGTTCCAGGTAGAACCTTTTCGGGTTCCATTAAGAACCCTCTGTGGAAAGGGTTTTTACCTGGAACCAAAACGGTTCTACCTGGAACCAATAAGGCTTCTCCAACGGGTTGTCCTATGGGGACAGCTGAAGAACCTGTTTAGGTTCTAGATAGCATCTTTTTTTCTAAGGGTGTAGACAAAGGGTTACCATGACAGTACGGCTGTTCCCCCCCAGGGCAGACTGCAGCAGCTTGGTGAGGACAGAGTCTCTATATGGGATATGGACTACTTTCTTCCCTACCGCTACATCAGCAAGGGCACTGCAGGGAGAGGAGGAGGAGGAGGAGGAGGAGGAGGAGGAGGAGGAGGAGGAGGAGGAGGAATACAAAAAGCAGTGCTGGATAAAATACATGAATATAGAAAGAGTTTTTGGTGACATGTTGGTGTGGAGGGCAGATCTCTCCCTGACCTGATGACGTTGCCCAGGGTGGTGAGGCTGAGGTTGATGGCTGTGCCCTCTTTGAGCCGGTCGGCCTCGGAACCTGACACCCGCTGTCTCTCGCTGCCCGCCAGGTCCACCAGGTTGATGTTAGACTGCTTGGTGATGCTCTCCTCAGAGAAGATCTGCAGAGGGACAGGAGAGGGTCAGAGATACAATAAGAACACCAAGGGCCATGTCTAATACCCAAATCAACCCCTCTCGCCCCTACCCCCCTTGGCACCTGTGTACATCTGAAGCACAGGAGGTTGGTGGCACCTTAATTGGGGAGGACGAGCTCGTGGTAATGGCTGGAGCGGAATGAGTGGACTTTTCCATTTGCTCTGTTCCGGACATTATTATGAGCCGTCCTCCCCTCAGCAGCCTCCACTGATCTGAAAGGATTGGACAGATGTGTCCAACGAGCAACAAGTACCTTCTGGCTTATCCAATGGCAAGGTCAAGCTTTTTCCATACTTATCTAATCCTCTCAGAGCAGAAGTGTTTAGGGATTAGGGGCTAGGGGTTGACTGGGCATTGTGACTTACCTGTTTGAGCTGGAGGATGATGAGCATGTGTGAGCGGCTGCTGTTGGCGTTCATGTGTGTGGTGGCCGTGGTTCGCATCCTCGTCCCCTGCTCCATCAGCTGCTCCACCTACAAAATATATATATATCAATAAATCAATTTGATTAAAAATAATAATAATAATAATAATAATGATACATATACAGTGATCTCCAAAAGTATTGGGACAGTGACATTGAACTTATACAATGACTATGAGGTTAAAGCTTTCATTTGAGGGTATTTTCGTCCGTATCGGGTGAACCGTTTAGAAATTACAGCACTTTTTGTACATAGTTCCCCCATTTTACAGGACCAAAAGTTTTGGGACAAATTCACTTATATGTGTATTAAAGTAGTAAAAAGTGAAGTATTTGTTCCCATATTCCTAGCACACAATGACTACATCAAGCTTTTGACTCCACACATTTGTTGGATAAATTTGCTGTTTGTTTTGGTGAGTCTCAGATAATTTTGTGCCTAATAGAAATTAATGGTAAATAATGTAGTGTGTCATTTTGGAGTCACTTTTATTGTAAATAAGAATATAATATGTTCCTCAACACATCTACATTCATGTGGATGCTACCATGATTACGGATAATCCTGAAATAATTGTGAATAAGGATGAGTGAGAAAGTTAGACGCACAAATATCATATCCCCGAGACATGCTAACCTCTCACCATTACAGTAACAGGGGAGGTTAGCATTATTGCGGGGATATGATATTTGTGCATCTAACTTTCTCACTCATTTTTGTAGCGACACAAGTTTGATGTAGTCTATGAATGCGTGCTATGAATATGAGACCAAATACTTAACTTTTTACTATTTTAAAAATCATAATATATGGGAATTTCTCCCGATACTTTTGGTCCCCTAAAATGGGGGAACTATGTACAAAAAGTGCTGTAATTTCTAAACGGTTCACCCGATATGGACGAAATCACCCCAAAAGTAAAGGTGACAGTCTGCACGTTGACCTCATAGTCATTGTATTGTTTCACTGTACGTAGAGATAATAATGGAATGTTGCACCTGTGGGGCGCTGTCACAGGGGACCCTGCGAAGCCCCTCCACATAGAAGCCTCTCTGCTGCTCCTCTCGGACACGCAGTCCCCCCGGAGACCGAGACCCCCGTGACAACAGGTCAACTACCTGGAGGGGGGGCAAGGGCTTGGGGTCAAAACCTGGACAGATCCACTGTGAACTGTACATGTCTAATACTCAAGAGTTTTCAACAGGCATGACAGAGATAAGTCCAGACTTACCTGTTCATTGTAGATTTCCAACATGCTGAAAAAGACCTTGGGGAACAGAGGAGCCCATTGAAAATGAAACAAATAAAAAAATAATTTCTGGCTGTGATATTAGTTTTTGTCTTCTTGTTTTGTTTGTGTCATTGTCCTGTGTTGTGGTTGTCTTTTGGTACAGTTAGTCTATCTGTGACATGTCCATTTTTTATGATTAGTTGGAAAAACATAACAACAAAAAAAAAAAAAATTTTTTGTTTATTTCTTATTTGTTTTATAGATTTTTTTAAAAGAAGTCATATTTCAGACATACACACCTGGCACTGTCGGCTGTCCTGGTTGGCCCTGATGGCCTGAAACAGTTTGTCAGAGAGGGTGGGCACCAGGCCCTTGTTGGGTCCGTACCCGACCATGGAGTAGCTCTTCCCTGAGCCAGTCTGCCCGTAGGCTAGCAGGGTGGCGTTATAACCTTGAAGGGCATTCTCCAGGATCCCCTCCCCCAGGTCCTGGAACACACTACCCTGAGGGAGAACATACAGAGTTACTACACTGAGGGAGAACATACAGAGTTACTACACTGAGGATGAATATATAGAGTTACTGCCCTGAAGGTGAGACCGACAGAGTTACTGCCCTGAGTGAGAACATACAGAGTTACTGCCCTGAGTGAGAACATACAGAGTTACTGCCCTGAGTGAGAATAGACAGAGTTACTGCCCTGAGTGAGAATAGACAGAGTTACTGCAACGAGGGAGAATAGACAGAGTTACTGCCCTGAGTGAGAATAGACAGAGTTACTGCCCCGAGGGAGAACATACAGAGTTACTGCCCTGAGTGAGAATATACAGAGTTACTGCCCTGAGTGAGAATATACAGAGTTACTGCCCCGAGGGAGAACATACAGAGTTACTGCCCTGAGTGAGAACATACAGAGTTACTGCCCCGAGTGAGAACATACAGAGTTACTGCACTGAGTGAGAACATACAGAGTTACTGCCCTGAGTGAGAACATACAGAGTTACTGCCCTGAGTGAGAATATACAGAGTTACTGCCCTGAGTGAGAACATACAGAGTTACTGCCCTGAGTGAGAACATACAGAGTTACTGTCCTGAGTGAGAACATACAGAGTTACTGCCCTGAGTGAGAATAGACAGAGTTACTGCCCTGAGTGAGAACATACAGAGTTACTGCCCTGAGTGAGAACATACAGAGTTACTGCCCTGAGTGAGAACATACAGAGTTACTGCCCTGAGTGAGAATAGACAGAGTTACTGCCCTGAGTGAGAATAGACAGAGTTACTGCCCTGAGTGAGAATAGACAGAGTTACTGCCCTGAGAGAGAATATACAGAGTTACTGCCCTGAGTGAGAACATACAGAGTTACTGCAATGAGTGAGAACATACAGAGTTACTGCCCTGAGTGAGAATAGACAGTTACTGCCCTGAGTGAGAACATACAGAGTTACTGCCCTGAGTGAGAATAGACAGAGTTACTGCCCCGAGTGAGAACATACAGAGTTACTGCACTGAGTGAGAACATACAGAGTTACTGCCCTGAGTGAGAATAGACAGTTACTGCCCTGAGTGAGAATAGACAGAGTTACTGCCCTGGAGGTGAGACCGACAGAGTTACTGCCCTGAGTGAGAACATACAGAGTTACTGCCCTGAGTGAGAATAGACAGAGTTACTGCCCTGAGGGAGAACATACAGAGTTACTGCCCTGAGTGAGAACATACAGAGTTACTGCCCTGAGTGAGAATAGACAGAGTTACTGCCCTGAGTGAGAACATACAGAGTTACTGCCCTGAGTGAGAATAGACAGAGTTACTGCCCTGAGTGAGAACATACAGAGTTACTGCCCTGAGTGAGAATAGACAGAGTTACTGCCCTGAGTGAGAATAGACAGAGTTACTGCCCTGAGTGAGAACATACAGAGTTACTGCCCTGAGTGAGAATAGACAGAGTTACTGCCCTGAGTGAGAACATACAGAGTTACTGCCCTGAGTGAGAACATACAGAGTTACTGCCCTGAGTGAGAACATACAGAGTTACTGCCCCGAGTGAGAACATACAGAGTTACTGCCCTGAGTGAGAATAGACAGAGTTACTGCCCTGAGTGAGAATAGACAGAGTTACTGCCCTGAGTGAGAATAGACAGAGTTACTGCCCTGAGAGAGAATATACAGAGTTACTGCCCTGAGTGAGAACATACAGAGTTACTGCAATGAGTGAGAACATACAGAGTTACTGCCCTGAGTGAGAATAGACAGTTACTGCCCTGAGTGAGAACATACAGAGTTACTGCCCTGAGTGAGAATAGACAGAGTTACTGCCCCGAGTGAGAACATACAGAGTTACTGCACTGAGTGAGAACATACAGAGTTACTGCCCTGAGTGAGAATAGACAGTTACTGCCCTGAGTGAGAATAGACAGAGTTACTGCCCTGGAGGTGAGACCGACAGAGTTACTGCCCTGAGTGAGAACATACAGAGTTACTGCCCTGAGTGAGAATAGACAGAGTTACTGCCCTGAGGGAGAACATACAGAGTTACTGCCCTGAGTGAGAACATACAGAGTTACTGCACTGAGTGAGAACATACAGAGTTACTGCCCTGAGTGAGAATAGACAGAGTTACTGCCCTGAGTGAGAATAGACAGAGTTACTGCCCTGAGTGAGAACATACAGAGTTACTGCCCTGAGTGAGAACATACAGAGTTACTGCCCTGAGTGAGAACATACAGAGTTACTGCCCCGAGGGAGAATATACAGAGTTACTGCCCTGAGTGAGAACATACAGAGTTACTGTCCTGAGTGAGAATAGACAGAGTTACTGCCCTGAGGGAGAGCATACATAGTTACTGCCCTGAGTGAGAACATACAGAGTTACTGCCCTGAGTGAGAATATACAGAGTTACTGCCCTGGAGGTGAGACCGACAGAGTTACTGCCCTGAGTGAGAATAGACAGAGTTACTGCCCCGAGGGAGAATATACAGAGTTACTGCCCTGAGTGAGAATAGACAGAGTTACTGCAACGAGGGAGAATAGACAGAGTTACTGCCCTGAGTGAGAATAGACAGAGTTACTGCCCCGAGGGAGAACATACAGAGTTACTGCCCTGAGTGAGAATATACAGAGTTACTGCCCTGAGTGAGAATATACAGAGTTACTGCCCCGAGGGAGAACATACAGAGTTACTGCCCTGAGTGAGAACATACAGAGTTACTGCCCTGAGTGAGAACATACAGAGTTACTGCACTGAGTGAGAACATACAGAGTTACTGCCCTGAGTGAGAACATACAGAGTTACTGCCCTGAGTGAGAATATACAGAGTTACTGCCCTGAGTGAGAACATACAGAGTTACTGCCCTGAGTGAGAACATACAGAGTTACTGTCCTGAGTGAGAACATACAGAGTTACTGCCCTGAGTGAGAATAGACAGAGTTACTGCCCTGAGTGAGAACATACAGAGTTACTGCCCTGAGTGAGAACATACAGAGTTACTGCCCTGAGTGAGAATATACAGAGTTACTGCCCTGAGTGAGAACATACAGAGTTACTGCCCTGAGTGAGAACATACAGAGTTACTGCCCTGAGTGAGAATAGACAGAGTTACTGCCCTGAGTGAGAACATACAGAGTTACTGCCCTGAGTGAGAAAATACAGAGTTACTGCCCTGAGTGAGAATAGACAGAGTTACTGCCCTGAAGGTGAGACCGACAGAGTTACTGCCCTGAGTGAGAATAGACAGAGTTACTGCCCTGAAGGTGAGACCGACAGAGTTACTGCCCCGAGGGAGAATATACAGAGTTACTGCCCTGGAGGTGAGACCGACAGAGTTACTGCCCCGAGGGAGAATAGACAGAGTTACTGCCCTGGAGGTGAGACCGACAGAGTTACTGCCCTGAGTGAGAATAGACAGAGTTACTGCCCTGGAGGTGAGACCGACAGAGTTACTGCCCTGAGTGAGAACATACAGAGTTACTGCCCTGAAGGTGAGACCGACAGAGTTACTGCCCTGAGTGAGAATAGACAGAGTTACTGCCCTGGAGGTGAGACCGACAGAGTTACTGCCCTGAGTGAGAATATACAGAGTTACTGCCCCGAGGGAGAATAGACAGAATTACTGCCCTGGAGGTGAGACCGACAGAGTTACTGCCCTGAGTGAGAACATACAGAGTTACTGCCCTGAGTGAGAATATACAGAGTTACTGCCCTGAGTGAGAATAGACAGAGTTACTGCCCTGGAGGTGAGACCGACAGAGTTACTGCCCTGAGTGAGAACATACAGAGTTACTGCCCTGAGTGAGAATAGACAGAGTTACTGCCCTGAGGGAGAACATACAGAGTTACTGCCCTGAGTGAGAATATACAGAGTTACTGCCCTGAGGGAGAACATACAGAGTTACTGCCCTGAGGGAGAACATACAGAGTTACTGCCCTGAGTGAGAATATACAGAGTTACTGCCCTGAGTGAGAACATACAGAGTTACTGCCCCAAGTGAGAATATACAGAGTTACTGCCCTGAAGGTGAGACCGACAGAGTTACTGCCCTGAGTGAGAACAGACAGAGTTACTGCCCTGAGTGAGAACATACAGAGTTACTGCCCTGAGTGAGAATAGACAGAGTTACTGCCCTGAGTGAGAACATACAGAGTTACTGCCCTGAGTGAGAACATACAGAGTTACTGCCCTGAGGGAGAACATACAGAGTTACTGCCCTGAGGGAGAATAGACAGACTTACTGCCCTGAAGGTGAGACCGACTGAGTTACTGCCCTGAGTGAGAACAGACAGAGTTACTGCCCTGAGGGAGAACATACAGAGTTACTGCCCTGAGTGAGAATAGACAGAGTTACTGCCCTGAGTGAGAACATACAGAGTTACTGCCCTGACTGAGAACAGACAGAGTTAATGCCCTGAGTGAGAATATACAGAGTTACTGCCCTGAGTGAGAACATACAGAGTTACTGCCCTGAGTGAGAACATACAGAGTTACTGCCCTGAGTGAGAATATACAGAGTTACTGCCCTGAGTGAGAATATACAGAGTTACTGACCTGAGTGAGAACATACAGAGTTACTGCCCCGAGGGAGAACATACAGAGTTACTGCCCTGAGTGAGAATAGACAGAGTTACTGCCCTGAGGGAGAACATACAGAGTTACTGCCCTGAGTGAGAAAATACAGAGTTACTGCCCTGAGTGAGAATAGACAGAGTTACTGCCCCGAGGGAGAATAGACAGAGTTACTGCCCTGAGTGAGAAAATACAGAGTTACTGCCCTGAGTGAGAATAGACAGAGTTACTGCCCTGAGTGAGAACATACAGAGTTACTGCACTGAGTGAGAACATACAGAGTTACTGCCCTGAGTGAGAATAGACAGTTACTGCCCTGAGTGAGAACATACAGAGTTACTGCCCTGAGTGAGAATATACAGAGTTACTGCCCTGAGTGAGAATATACAGAGTTACTGCCCTGAAGGTGAGACCGACAGAGTTACTGCCCTGAAGGTGAGACCGACAGAGTTACTGCCCCGAGGGAGAATATACAGAGTTACTGCCCTGAAGGTGAGACCGACAGAGTTACTGCCCTGAGTGAGAACATACAGAGTTACTGCCCTGAAGGTGAGACCGACAGAGTTACTGCCCTGAGTGAGAATAGACAGAGTTACTGCCCTGAAGGTGAGACCGACAGAGTTACTGCCCTGAGTGAGAATAGACAGAGTTACTGCCCTGAAGGTGAGACCGACAGAGTTACTGCCCTGAGTGAGAAGAGACAGAGTTACTGCCCTGAAGGTGAGACCGACAGAGTTACTGCCCTGAGTGAGAACATACAGAGTTACTGCCCTGAGTGAGAATAGACAGAGTTACTGCCCTGAAGGTGAGACTGACAGAGTTACTGCCCTGAGTGAGAACATACAGAGTTACTGCCCTGAAGGTGAGACCGACAGAGTTACTGCCCTGAGTGAGAATAGACAGAGTTACTGCCCTGAGTGAGAATAGACAGAGTTACTGCCCTGAAGGTGAGACCGACAGAGTTACTGCCCCGAGGGAGAATATACAGAGTTACTGCCCTGCCCTCCTCAATGTATCATCCTCCTCAGCTAGGTACAGGCAAGAGAAGTATCTTCTCCCCCTTTCCACCTCCTCACCTGGTCAGCATATCGTCCTCCAGGCTCCTCGGGTATGTACAGGCCAGAGCAGTCTCTGGTGAAGCCGCTGTGGGACCAGTAGGCATAGTCAAAGCAGAAGGAGCGTGGGCTCTGGCTGTTCCGAGGGTCCTGGATGGTGATGGTGCTGGAGGCCATAGAGATAATGCAGCGGCCGCCCGCGTCCCTCTCTCTCTGGGCACGGGAGGGGAGAGACGTGGGGGTGGGGGACCAGTGCAGCAGGTATAGTATTGGTGGAGGACCACATAGTACACAAAACACAGTGCAGATTGGCATGACACAGTCCGATGATGGATCATGTCCTAGAAAAAGTAGTAGGAGAGAAATACTAAACCGAACAAACAACTAGAAGCATCCCAGATCTGTCCACAACTGACCTTGTTGAAGGGTCTGACGCGTACGGCCACTTTGACACAGTCCTTCCCCGGCATCTCTGCTCCTTTAGCCCTCATGATCGTCCCTGCTTCTGTAAGGGAAAGGCTGGGTGACACCCTGCACCCACTGACAGCAGCACCAGGGCTGCAGCTCAATAGTCTAGAGCAGCTTCCTCGTCATTGTCTTCTCTCCCCGGTCCGCACTGATGTTTTGGCTAAGAACCAGACAGGTGAAATAGATGTCCTGAAAGACATCGTCCATGTTGCTTTCATCAAGTCTGTATTTTCAGGTGAAGGAGAGGAGACGGGGAGAGGTGACCACTCCAGGCTATTGAGACGCAGCACAGGCAAGTAGCTAAGTAACCTGAGTAGCCAGGTGATCACTTTCACTCTGCATCCCTCTGTATGAATTATACACAGACCCAGCGCCTTTTATAAAGGAAAGCTACGCACAACCTTTTATAAAGGCTACAGACACACAGCCTTTTTTGAAAGGGAGACTACAGACACACAGCCTTTTTTGACAGGGAGACTACAGACACACAGCCTTTTTTGACAGGGAGACTACAGACACACAGCCTTTTTTGACAGGGAGACTACAGACACACAGCCTTTTTTGACAGGGAGACTACAGACACACAGCCTTTTTTGAAAGGGAGACTACAGACACACAGCCTTTTTTGAAAGGGAGACTACAGACACACAGCCTTTTTTGAAAGGGAGACTACAGACACACAGCCTTTTTTGACAGGGAGACTACAGACACACAGCCTTTTTTGAAAGGGAGACTACAGACACACAGCCTTTTTTGACAGGGAGACTACAGACACACAGCCTTTTTTGACAGGGAGACTACAGACACACAGCCTTTTTTGAAAGGGAGACTACAGACACACAGCCTTTTTTGACAGGGAGACTACAGACACACAGCCTTTTTTGAAAGGGAGACTACAGACACACAGCCTTTTTTGACAGGGAGACTACAGACACACAGCCTTTTTTGAAAGGGAGACTACAGACACACAGCCTTTTTTGACAGGGAGACTACAGACACACAGCCTTTTTTGAAAGGGAGACTACAGACACACAGCCTTTTTTGAAAGGGAGACTACAGACACACAGCCTTTTTTGACAGGGAGACTACAGACACACAGCCTTTTTTGACAGGGAGACTACAGACACACAGCCTTTTTTGACAGGGAGACTACAGACACACAGCCTTTTTTGACAGGGAGACTACAGACACACAGCCTTTTTTGAAAGGGAGACTACAGACACACAGCCTTTTTTGACAGGGAGACTACAGACACACAGCCTTTTTTGAAAGGGAGACTACAGACACACACAGAAACCTTTATAAAGGAAGATTTCGAACACTCACAGTTAACTTTTGTCACCGTATGAGCCAGTACTAACACCCCCCTGCCGACTCATAGTAGCCATCAGTCTTATACCTCCATGGCATACTTCTATCACAGAAATCCTTTTAGAAAAGGTCCTAGGAATCCTGTTCAAACCAGTTTTAAAACTCCCAGCTCAGAGTAGGTTTAAGGATGATGTTAATTAAGACATTGCCTAGACAAGATCTGAGCTAGAAGCATAAACAATTCATAAAAGTTAATCTTGGCTGGTAATCATGACAGTTTGATGCTCATTGACGTTGTTGCAAATGATGGGGAATAACCAATCGCGATGAGGCATCGCCAGCTGTGAACTCTTATGGGTAACAAGCTTCAGACAAACACGGTGAATGTGACTGTACATAAATCAAATGTTGTAATGGTAAAAAGTTTGATATAATTTTCACCTGGCACGATCAATTAATTTGCCTACTCTTAATTATTGCCTAATATTACATCTTTGCCCTAGATGCCTTCAATTGACCAATTTATAGGCATTCCCAATTTAGACATTTCTTAACTACGTGATGTTATGCTCCAAATGGGTAACATGAAATAACACGATGAAGGTAATTAAATAATCAAAGGAAAAACATGTTTACTGATTAGCCTCGTGGTTATAAGTATTTAGGCATATAATTGTAAAATAGACCTCATGTGAAATCATTGTCAAAAGCGCAAGAGATACTGTTACATGTACAGTAAGTCAAGACTATTAGTAGAAATATAAGTACTGCTGATAATAATGCCATTGTCATCAAGGCAGAGGACATTTATGCATAGACCATGTATCTGATGCTGTCTGGACAAAAAGAGTATGGCATGTCATACTCAGGCTACATACAGTAAGGCAGAGGGGCTGACAGCATCCTGTTTCACCCGCTCGGATGCTTTCAGCCACTTGCGAATTGAAAGGGAAGTTGGCAGGGGCTCTGTTCGGATGCTGGAATTATTTTGGATGAACGTGCGAAGGTAACCTACGTTTTGAAGTGACAATCAGATCAAAAACACAATGACGGGTTGTGTTCATGGCACATTAAAAGGTAATACATTGTTACAGTTAAATTAGTCGTAATCATAAAACCCATTTAAAAAATAGGAGGGCGGGTCTTCCAAATCACTAAGTCTGCCCCTGCTCATGAGGTCTCCTAAATATCTGTAAACTAGGTGGGAATCTTATGACTAAAGAGGCTTTATGAATAGCTTCTATTTTTACCCATATAAGTAGGAGTAAAATGTATCTATTCTCAGCATTTACGACCAATTTCCTACTCATGATTGGCCCCTTTACTCTCATGTAAAACCTTTAGCTCGACCTGACCTTGATCTTAATTGTTCATGAGTCAGTAGCTAGGTCTCCATCCAATTGGTGACAGATTTCCAGGCGAATACTCAAAAATCTGCATAAAATCAACATGCGCATTTGCTCACCAGAGAAGTTTATATCAAATTGACTTGTGGTCGATGTGCGTGATGACGTAGTGCACATAAAATACATTTTGCTGTTAAAGTCCCATGTATCGAATAAAACATACAAGTATATACCTTACATGAGATTATGGACAAAAGAGCAAGTATATTTTTCAAACGACAGCCAAGCATCGATTATCATGTCACCAGAATAGGAACCTCGATATTTTTTGGAAAGGAGCTCATCACCTTGCACTTTTACCATCCTATTAAGTTAAGCGTTTATTTCATTAGTATCCTAATAAACAGCATGCTTTCCAGACGAGTTGTAGTTGGACCACACGTCATCGCGTGCGTGACTCCGTTTAATTTGGTATGGTTATTATAATCAATATTTGCGCATAAAAGCACTTCCGACATGTCTCGCATAATACATTTTAATGACACAAGAAGATCCCACCTTGGTCTAGCGTATTTTGTTTTGTCCACATTTACATCAAGGCCTGTCATGACATTTTTTATCCAACATGTACTTCACTCTCATAAAAAGGTTGGATGGAAACCTGGTTGGTGTGTCAATTCAAATACGTGTGTTCGACTACTAAATGCACACAGTCAAGGTTTCTAGCCATCCAGGATACAGTTTTAGTACTTGCTGCTTACTGGCAATAGCAGAACATTGGATAGAGAGAGACATGAACTCGTTTTAAAGAGCAACTGAAAAAAAAAAAAATTCTCTAGTTGCAAACTGCCTATGTGGTATCGATGAGTCGGAAATATTTATTCTAGTCAAAATGTACTAAATTGTAAATACGATAAATGTTGGTCAAAGTAAATCCCAAACTGAGATTTGCGAGATTAGGAGAATAAGTCACGGAATGAAGGGTACATAAATTATTTGGGATGGTTGATTTAAATCCTGCCCACATATCCACAGCACCAAAGTAATCATCAATTCAGCACGCAGCTGCAAGCAACACGATTGTAATGTTCAGCACACTGACCCTATGGAGCTAGTTAGGGACTAGCAGTACATTAGTGTACATGGGACACTATTTAAACATTTCCATAAATCCACATTTCAATTAAATAACCTAAATCAACTATAAATTGTAGTAATTCATATAAACATTGAAAGCATTTAAGAAAACGAAAAGTGCGCAACATGAAAATAGTTCCATTTACATTGTGTAATATATTGACGTCCCCAACTCGCCCCACAGATAGGCTATCCAAAGTCAAACCATGGTTGTACACCGGCATGCTGAAGCTAATCGGCGAAATCAATTCTAAGCTACTTCATTTTTTTTTTACCAGGTTACAGTTTCAAGTTTAATGTGTAGTTTTTCCAGAGCGCATGCACAAACGCTTCCCACATGTGACCACACTCGAGATACCCGCATCAAAGCATGCCACAAAGACCCAAATCTCGTTCTGTTGCATTTCCTAATGAGGACGAATGAAAGAGGCGAAAAATCTGTTAAGTTCAGCTCACTTTTAATGAAATACTTCCGCTTTTACCATATTGTCAAAGTCACTGAAGACATTCTACATTCATCTGAAAATAGCGTTCAGCTGGTCAAATGACCTTAAAAGCAAACAAGCCTCATCACCCCCAGTGGATTCACGGTGCAGGTTATGTACATGTTAGTGATACAGTCCATTATAGGAAAATAACCCCAAACAACCCAAATTAGTGTGAATTGATATTTTAAAAAACAGCAAATTAACTTTACAAAATTGTCTTTTAAGGCTAGCATCGGCAATATGATTATGAGACAAACATTATTGAGAAGCTACAACAGAACCGGCTCTAGCCTGGTTATCTTCCTGCAGTTGTACACATTTTGCCCTGCATGATTTACATTAACATTTTAGTCAGTCACTTAATAAACGCTCTTATGCCATATTAATATGACGTCTGAGTAAGTGACGAACTAAATCCATAGGGGGCCCCCTGGAGGTCACAGACCCTGATCACTGTTCCCTGTGTGTCCGATCAGCAATTCAACCATGATTACTACAAGTTTAGATTGTTAAATTAGTCCAGCAATCTAAACAAATGTAGGTGACATGGGCTAATTAAGTGACAGAAAAAAAATGTTGTACAGCCACATTTCAAAATTACACCTCGTGTATTGTTCTATTGCAACTCTTAACAGTACGTTGAGACCCCACACTAAGTTGAGACCCACATCAATAAAATTGGGCTCGGGGCCCCCTAGCGGCCGCGGGGCCCTAAGCGGTCTCTTAGTGGCTAGGGCCGGCTCTGCACTACAAATAAAATCAGATCATTCACAAGTATTCAACTTTATTCATAACATAGCAAAAGAGACCATTAACATAGCCATCAATTCATATAAATGTACGAGTTCTCCAGAAATAAAAACCAATCACTCTTTTTTTTTTGTTCAAATACCGGTCTTCCTCCCTGTAAACATTACAATAATTTATATAAAATTATTATATCAATCTCCCAAATTAAATCTGATTATTCATTTAAAAAAAATGTTCTCCACTGGTTTGTTTGTCTTCTTAAATATAAAACAGCAGGCTGCAAAAGTTCTTAAAAGAAAGGTGGAGAATAAAATCGCTTCCTAGGAGTAGAGTCCAGTCCACGGGTGCATCTCTATAGTCTAAAGTGGATTCCTCTCCGTCTCCTTTCCTTCATCTGCATTGACATGTATTGGAAATACCCAGTAGGCACCATACTCCCTCCCTCATCCTATTTTTCAGAGCAGTTCAGATGAAGGAAAGGAGATGAAGACACACCCATGAGTTCTGACCGAGTCTGGAAGACTCCCAAGTTGATGCTGTAGTTTTGTTCAGGGTGAAAATGGCATCCGATCATAGCTTCTTCCGGCGGGTGACTGGTTTGGGGAAGATGCCCTCCAGCACTCGTTTACGTCGGAGGTTCATCCGAGGGGCTTCGTTCTCCTCCACCACCCTACTCCTCCTCCTCGTGGCACGCTCGGCCGGGCTGGGCATGGGAGAGATCAGATCCACCTTGGCTGGGGTAGGGGACGCCGGGGCTGCTTTGGGCCTAAGGGAGAGTTAGGGGGAAAATAAGAGAGGAACAGTCATCTTGTTGTGACTTCTGGAATAAACACAGCCAAAGAAGTGGGGTAGGAGCATTCACATTGCAGATGGTGTGCTATTCTGAGGACAGATAGGGGAAGAAATCGAGAGAAAACACAGAGGGCTGTATGTCAAGAGGACTTACTTGGTTGTTCGTCTCTTGGTTGTTCTGGTTTTAGCAGCCGCCATCTCGATCTCCACCTCCTCTCCTGACGAGTTCTTGTCCTGAGCAACAAGAAGATGCACAAAGCAGAGACCAAGCTTGAAGATGACCAACAGCAACCTGACATGGACCTAATGACCACGTCCCAGTTCCATTTCAACCCCTAGGCTCCTTCTGTGATCACAGCTCAGAGGACGGGACAGTTGAGCAAAATATGGCAAAGGCACCACTAATCGTATTGGAGGGATAGGCAGAGCCACCATCATCACCGCCATGGAGGCTGTGGAGGAATATGAAACACGGCCAGTCCTGTGTCTCGTCTAACGGTTAGTTTCAGTCTAAAGGATGTGACCAACTGACCTCGTTAACAGGGCGTGCTGCGCTGGCGTCCGGTCGCCTGGTACGAGTAATGGGAGGCGCAGACACGCCATTCTGACAGGGCGACTCTGCTATCCTACCTGTCACAGACAGAAGGTCATCCCAAACGTAAGAGAGAGCCAAAACATTCATATTCCTCTACAAAGTTTGACGTTGTGGCCCAGGCCCGGTTACTGTCATGTGCTTTGTGACAACTGCTGATGTAAAAAGGGCTTTATAAAATACATTAGTTTGATTTGATTGTGGTGAAGACGTGGAGCTCCTTACCTCTAGTTCTCCTCCGAGGTGGTGAGTAGATGAATGAGTCCCTGACAGGGCTTCCCTGTTCGGCCTCAGACACCAGCATCTCCACCATCGGGGGTGGAGAGGGCGCCCACTGACCTTGCGACTTGATACCTCTCCTATTGGCTTGCACCATCTCCGTGACGACCAAGGTCTCACCCACTTCCCGTTTGGCCTCCTCGTCGTGGAGTCTCTTGATGAGGGCGTCGGCCACAGGAGTTCCGGAGTCCACCTCCAGGGGTGTCTCCAACAGGGGCAGGTCCTCCTCCTGGTGGTTCCACAGACGGCTCCTGGTTAGTCGACAGAACGACACAGGGGCGTCTTTTGTGTTCTCAGCGGTGCCTTCGCCCCTCGTCTTCCTAAGGCTGCGGGGAGGGTCCACGGTGAACACTTCCTCTTTCTTTGTGAAGAGGGCGAGGTTCACACCCCTTCGGGTCGACTTGCGGGTCACCCTGCCTGGACTGCTGGTCTGCTTTATGTCCTCTTCAGCATTTGGCTTCTCTTCCTCAGGGACCGCTGGGGTCTTGGTTCCAGTTCGGCTCTTCCTAGCACTGCGTGTAACCGACAGCGCTGACCCCTTGCTGGCTGTTTCATCCATGGCTGTTGGTTCCTCTTCGCCCTCCACCTGGGTGTTCCTGGTCCGCCGAGTTCCCGTCCTCGGAGTGGCCTTCTGTTGGGTGCGCCGTTTGGCCGGGGTGGGCTTGGAGTTGACCACAGCAGCCTCTGTGACGAGGACCGAGACCTCTTCCTCTCCTTTCCTCTCCTCTCTCCGAGGCTCGGGTTCTGGCTGGCGTTCGGTTTTCCGGGCGCTCCGTCGAGGGGTGACGGGAACTCTGGAGTCCTGTCCGTGATGGCCACTCCTGGTGATCCGTCTAGGCGTGGCCGGGACCTGAGAGTCTGTCTCCATCTCAGTCTTTCCTGCCAGCCTCTCTTCACCCTCTGACCCAGGTCTCTCTGGCTCCACTGAGGTGAACTTCACCATCTTCCTCTGCATGGTGACCCAGCACATTGGGGTGGACGGGGCTTTCCTGACCTCCAAGGTTTCAGACACAGACTCAGACTGGATGTTGCGAGGCTTGATGGGCTCCCTCTCCTCCTCACTTGCTGTAGAGAGCTTTGCGGTTTGAGGGGTAGCCACATCTCTTATGGCTTCTCCCTGGGCAGGTTCATGGTTGTCTGACTGGATGGGTCCTTTGCTTTCTACCCAAGGCAGAGGTTGGTCTGCAGGGACAGCGACAGGCTCCATCTCTTTCTCAGCATCCAGCTCAACGTCATCAGCCTTCATCTCCTCCTCTTGACTCTGAACACACGGGACAGTCTCCTCTTCCATGGTCACCTCATCTGTTCCCTTCCTCGCTCTGCTGGGCTGCTCGTTCTCAACCAGGACTGGTGAAGGCTCTTCTGCTTCGGTTGGTTCAGCAGGGATCTCATCTGGCTCTTCTACATTGTCTACTTCAACATCTCCATCTTCAGCTGATCTGGTTGGTTCCGTCGCGGTCAGTTCATCTTCAGCCACCGCCTCAGAAGATTCAGGCAGGATGTCTGTGACTTGAGGAACATTCTCCTCCGACAAAGCCTCAGGTCCATCAGTCTCTGTCTCCGTCCAGCTATTAAAGCTTGCCTCCAAGGTGTCCATCTCAGCCCCCTGTTCCTCCTGGGGATCAGCCTCAGCAAGGGGGATGTCCTGGTCATCTGTGCCCAGGCAGATGACCTCCGGGTCAGCAGCAGGCTTGTCAGACGCTCTCTCTGCGGTCAGATGCTCAGTGGGTTCTAGTGGTACCTCCAGTGGTACGGTGTCTGCATTCCCATCCTCAGCCTCCAGCATAAGAGAGAAGCTGCTGTGGGCTTCAGAGAGGGGTACCTCCGGCTCACTGCCTTCCCCCACCTCGGTTTGACCCAGGCGGACTCCGTCTGCCAGGGCCTGCCCCTGCGCCTCCAGCAGCTCCAGAGGAACCAGCAGGGTGGTGGAGGGCTTCAGCTCTGTGTAGCAGACCCCCTCGTCTCCTGCTGCCCCCAGCCTGATCATCACCACCTCCCCGTCCATGTCATCCTCCACCATCTGTAGGGAAAACACACCGAGAGACGCATGAGAACTTTTATAGAGCACAATCTAGTTTAACACCACTTATATGCATGAGTTAGAATTTCACAAGACCGCTTTACCTTTAGGTCTGCCTCTGGGGTGACCAATGAGAGCACGGCTGCGTCCTGCTCCGATAGGTCAGACAGGAACTGGGGGTGTGGCTGTAGGGGCAGGGGGGCTCGCTGCCTCCCGTTCCCCTGCACCTCCTCGATGATCTCCACCTCACTGCCAGAGTCCTCAGAAGGGGCGTCTGACGACGACTCCTCTTCATCCTCCGACGCAGCACTAGAGAGTTCCTCACTGTCGTTCAGGCTCACCACAGCTACAGGGAGGAGGGAAGAGATCCATCAATTGCAGTCACTGATACAGGACAACAAGAAGTAACAAGCTATTCTGAACATTCCACACCATTGGTCGGTATTGGCCCGAGAGGTGCCAACTCCACTGCCGGCCAATCAGAACAAATAATCCTTTGTGGTTGTAGCTTGTTCAGTTAGCCTGCATTAGATCTCTGATCGCATGACCTAGGGTCATGGGGTAAAGGTCACGAGCAAGAGGTCACTCACAGTGGGAGTCGGTCCCGGTGGTGTCTGACGAGGCTACAGACTTCTGGGTGGTGAGGGCCGGGGGGGCAGTGATAAGGGCAGGCTCCTCCTCCTCTACCACGCCACACACCGGTTCACTGCACAGGGGGGAGAGGTTGAATATCAATGAATAGTTGTAAACACATACACACCCAATGCTGTTGTTGGGATGCGTTTTCACCTGTTGAAGGAGGTCCAGTTGTCAGAAGTCTCGAGGATGCACGAGTGGGTCAGGGGTGGAGACAGGCCACTGCCAAATAGGTGGCACTCTACAAACTCGTTCAGATCTACAAGAGGTAGAGAGGGAGGGAGAAGGCACAAGAGAGGGGTTCAACAAGGTCATCGTCATTATGCATAGGTTTAAAATCAACTGCATCGGGATCAGTCGTCTCTGTGTAAAACTCATCTAAGCTTCATATCCAATGCTGTTAGTGGGAAAAGCTGACCGAGCTAAACCTGTGGTTACATCAGAGTGCCCTGCACTGAGCTCCACTCACAGGCCCTCTGCACATTATCAAAGTAAAAATCACTTGAAATGCTTGGGGCCTTGGCTTATACTGTGTGGAAGCTCTAAACTGTGCAAGACTCCCTAAAACCATTTAACGTTTCTGATCGTCTTGGGTCATTTTTAACCCATCCCTTCAACTGAAAACCTCAACCTTGTGCTGGATGCACGCTCAATTTGGGTGTTCCCTTTGACTCAATACTACTCCTGAGAGAATAATTTAACACACTATATATTCACAGAGCTGAAACCAAGCAGGACATGAATGCAATGTTTTTACATTTGGCCGCTGGTGCAGCTGTAAGTTCTTCCTAGCGGAGTCCTCACCTGTATGTTCCATGTCTTCCACTGGTTCAATCGGTGCAGTGGGTTGTGATTCATCCTCTCCAGTCTCCTCCTCTACCACCATCGCCACCTCTGGCTGCTCTGCAGTCTCCACTGCAGGCTCATGGTTGGGCTTCTCTTTCTGGTCAAGGTTCAGTTCCTCAAACACTTCCGTGTCTGGTGTCAGTTCTACTTTCTGTGCGAGCCTTGGTTCCACTACAATTTCCTCATCCTGTTTAGCCTCAGGCTCTTCTTGTTTGGGGTTGACCTCCATCTCCTCTACTTCCTGGTCCGACTCCTGATCTACAGCCACTTCCTCTTGGCTGTTGACGGTCTCTTCCTTTACTTCCTGGTCTTCTTCCTGCCCTTCCTCCACAGACTGGGGGAGAGTTGGCTCATTGGCTGTTGCAGGCTGCACTTCCACCTGTGGTGGCTGGACTTCTGGTACTGCTGGAGTTTTGAGGTTAACCACCACTTCCTCTTCGTCTACGACTTCATTGGATGGCTGTTTAAGCGCCTCCTCCCTCTCCAGGTCTTCAGGGAGAGGTGCATCATGGAACTCAAGGGTGGTGTCTATTGATAGGACAGAGGCCTGGCTCGTTTCCAGGCCCAGGCTGAGTCGTCCTGGCAACGTGGTTACCACAACGACCTCTTGGCCAGAGGAGCCGCTCTCAGACTCTCCTTTCTCTGGTGAGGGCTCGGGGACCGGTGGTGGCAGGAACTTCACATGTGTCACCTTCACCTCATCCTCCTCTAACTCTTCATCATCCTCCTCATCAGCAGCAGCTGCAGGGTGTGATGTCCAGGCCATCAGTCCAGCCTTGGGCAGTGGGGAGCCTCTGGTCAGCAAACTAATTTCATTCTCTGTTGCGATCTGCACAAAATAACATAAATCATTAACACACACAAGGGATACGTTTCTGAACGGTCCATGTTTGTTTACAAGAAGAAATCTCACTATTCTAGGTGCAGCATGTAGCCTAGTGGTTAGAGTGTTGGGCCGTTAACCGAAAGGTTGCTAGATCGAATCCGAGCTGACAAGGTAAAAATCTGTCATTCCACCCCTGAACCAGGCAGTTAACCCTCTGTTACTAGGCCGTCATTGTAAATAAGAATTTGTTCTTAACTGACTTGCCTAGTTAAATAAGGTTAAATAATTTTTTTAAATTAAATGTTTCTAAATGAGGCCCAGTGGTCCGGGGGTCTTACCCCATTGCTCCAGCGGAGGGGGTCTTTCTCTGGCATGGCCGTTTCCTTGATGAAGGTGATGCGGCTCTCCTTGGGGCGCGGCGGAGGGGTGACAGATCGCCCAGGGGAGGTAGTGGGGGTGGCCATGGGCCGCAAGCTGCTCCTCAGGATGGATTGGGGGGTGAAGGCCGAGAACACGGGGCCGGATGCCGCCAGCGCTCGCGCTCGCTACGGAAAGAGAACACAACCATGCAGAAAGTGGCGTTCAAACACAAAATGGAGGAAACGTTACAATGGTATCTGACTGCAGCAGGCTCATGTCTCAGCCACAGTGGTATCCCAGACCATGAGACTTCTAGTTAGAGTTCATTTCCAACCTAGCTTTAAAATCCTATCAAATTAGGGAGTCGGGTCACCCCCGTGCCAGTGAGCCTCAACAGCGCCTTGGAATGGATGTGAGAGCCCATGTGACAGTGGTGACGGTCGACGCCCTTCCCCTTGGTCGGTGTCTCACCTTGACCACCTGTGGGGTCTGCAGCAGACTAAGCTCTGGGGCCTTGTTGATGCTTTTTGGGGGGTTCCAGGAGGTGGCCGACCTGGGGGGCGTCAGCAGTGGCCGTGAGCTCTCCGGGGGAGTGGTCTGAGGGGAGGGGTGCACCACCAGTTCTAGCAGCCTGGGGGCAGAAAGAGGAAGTTAAGAAAGCATGTCAGATGTGTCAAAACCATCACGTCAAAGCCCTCTATACAATAGAGCTTCTTCCATACAAGCACACACTTGAGAAACATATACATAACGAGAACTTCCACCCACATCTCCCATTGACATCAATGTACGATTTGTTACATGCAAAAATGTCAAGTTTGGAGTTTGGCCCCCTGTGTCGTACCTGGACTTCCTCTTGGAGGTCATGGTGATAGGCATGCCCACGAAGGCCTCGGGCAGATCCCGGGAGGGGAATGGGGGGCTGGGGCACAGTGCCTCTGCTGCACTGGGGCTGGGTAGTGTGGAGAGTGGACAATCATTCAATGAACAGAGATACAAAGCCACTTACCATTCACATCTTAGAGCCAAACTAAAAGATAGGGTTGGGTTTAGGACAGGGACGAGCGGTCTCACCTCTTGAATGGCGAGGACTGGGGCGTGGCGTTCCCTCCCACCCACACCTCCTCGATCTTCGACAGGACATTGTTGATGAACGCTGCTCTGGTCAGCACGTTCTCATTGGCCGACCGTTTGGCGATGGTCGACAGGGGCTGTGGTCGCGACACTGTCAGAAGAACACACGAGGAAGTCAAGGGTCACGCAAAAAACATGCAACACATCCGTTTTATACAAAAGGAATCAATGCGTCCAAAACAGAGGCTGAAGGTCATAGTTGGTTCCACAGAATAGAACGCTGTGACACAAACACACTTGTTCCAATTCACATGATGGTTGAATCCGAACAGAAGTACCACCAACATCCAAGTCAAGCATATTCTTGTCCGTTGAACACCGAAAGTGTGTGTACAGAGTAGTTAATGAGAAGCTAGAAGTTGGGTGAGATCCCGTACCCTCTCTGAGGATGGTGGCAGGGTGGTGGTACGGCTTAGACCTCTCAGTGGCCAGCTTCCTCTGGACCCGAGGGAGAACTTTCCCGTACTGGTCCAGGATAGAGTTCCTCGTGTGGGTTCTCTCCTTCAACTTGGGATCCCTCTCATTCTGGAGAACCGATATATGAACGGAATGGAAACATTTATGGAAACATACAGAAACACCGCACAATAAGGCATACCGCCATCTCAACACAACCGGAACCCATGTTGGGGCTCCTTGATTGACTCATTTCTAACACTTGTATTGTTCTCATTCCAACTTTTTTTTTTTTTTACAGCATTTCTAGTTGTATGTTTGAGCATGATGAAGTGTATTAATGAGTCAGACTTACTTGAAGTTTATTCAATGTAAATGTGTACGTACCACCGTGTTCATCTTGAGGGTGTGGTTGAGCTGCAGGGCGGGGACGTAGTTGGCCTGCTGCAGGTAGTGCACCATCAGAAGCTCCCTGTTCTGGAGACCCCCTGTACCCTGTAGGAACCTCTCCAAGCACTCCTACACACACACACACACACACAACCTTCAAGGACAGGATTGGCACAACGTCTGAACACAACTGTCTTCTTAAATTTTTTAATGATGAGCATTCAGCTAGCAACGCCAGAGTTCTGGGTTTGATTCGCACTGAGGCCACCAATACCAAAATGTATGCACTCACTGTTGCAAGTCACTTTGGATACAAACGTCCACTAAATGGCATAATATATTGTTGCAAGTCACTTTGGATACAAACGTCCACTAAATGGCATAATATATTGTTGCAAGTCACTTTGGATACAAACGTCCACTAAATGGCATAATATATTGTTGCAAGTCACTTTGGATACAAACGTCCACTAAATGGCATAATATATTGTTGCAAGTCACTTTGGATACAAACGTCCACTAAATGGCATAATATATTGTATTATATATTTAGAAAATATACACTGAACAAAAATATAAATGCAACATGTAAAAGTGTTGGCTCCCTGTTTCATGAGCTGAAATGAAAGATAATCCATCCACCTGACAGGTGTGGCATATCAAGAAGCTGATTAAACAGCATGATCATTACACAGGTGCACCTTGTGCTGGGGACAATAAAAGCCCTCTAAAATGTACGGTTGTGTCAAGCACCACAATGCGAAAGATGTCTGTAGTTTTTAGGGAGCATGCAATTGGCATGATGACTGCAGGAATGTCCACCAAAGCTGTTGCCAGAAAATGTAATGTTAATTTCTCTACCATAAGCTGCCTCCAAAGTCGATTCAGAAAATTTGGCAGCACGTCCAACCTGGCCTTACAACAGTAGACCATGTTTAAGGCGTTGTGTGAGCGAGCGGTTTGATTGTCCATAGCTTATGACTGCCCATACCATAACCCCACCTCCACCATGGGGCACTCTGTTTACAACGTTGTAAACAGAGTGCCCCATGGTGGAGGTGGGGTTATGGTATGGGCAGTCATAAGCTATGGACAATGAACACAATTGATCTTGAGGCCCATTGTCGTGCCACTCATTCGCCGCCATCACCTCATGTTTCAGCATGATAATGCATGCTGCATCCATGTCGCAAGGATCTGTACCAAAATTGAGGAAGCTGAAAATGTCCCAGTTCTTCCATGGCCTGCATACTCACCAGACATGTCACCCATTGAGCATGTTTGGAATGCTCTGGATCGACAGCATGTTCCAGTTCCCGTCAATATCCAGCAATTTCGCCGTCATTAAAAATGAGTGGGACAACATTCCACAGGTCACAATCAACAGCCTGAACAACTTAACGTGACGGAGATGTCGCGCTACATGAGGCAAATGCTGGTCACATCAGATACTGACTGGTTTTCTGATCCACGCAACTATTTTTTTTTTTTAAGGTATCTGTGACCAACAGAGGCATATCTGTATTCCCAGTAAATGTGAAATCCATAGATTAGGGCCTAATGAATTTATTTCAATTGTCTGATTTCCTTACATGAACTGTAACTCAGTAAAATCTTAGAAATTGTTGCATTTACATTTTTTGTTCAGTATAATTTAGCTTCCTGGTTTCAGCCACCCTGTCAGACAGGAAACCCGGGGGAACATGGCATCGTACCTGTTCAGCGAGGCCCAGAGGCAGTTTGAGCAGCTCCTTCATGAGACCCAGCTCCTGACAGGTCTCATAGAGGAACCGTAACAATTCCTCCGCGTTCAGACGGTTGGAGTGCTGCCTCAGCAAGGCCAACGCCTCCACCAGACACCTACACACATGGAGGGGAGGAGGAGAGATTACACACACGTTTATGTTATCAAAACTCAACGCAATCACTGTTGGCAAGGATGCCAGGAAACACACCCCCACCTGTTGTGTAGCAACACGGAGAGGCAGAGTTGGGCCTGAGCAGTGGAGGAGAGAGGGGGCTTCATGACGTGGAGGTAGCGTAAGGCGACTCCGTGTTGCCCCTGGCACATTAGAGCCTGCAGGACGTGGCCGTGCTGCCATCCCCACAGGGACGGGGAGGTGGCCGGATGCAGGAGAAGCTCCAGGGAGTTCTGGAAGGGTCAAAGGGGACAAATGGAGGACTGTTTAGGCACTACCAACAATCTACCAACTAATCTTTCTAGAAAATATAACAGTATACGCCAAGGGTACAAAACATTAAGACTACCTGCCCTTTCAATGACATGTACCGACCAGGTGAAAGACATGATTCCTTATTTATCTCCCTTATTAAATCCCCTTCAAATCAGACTAGATGAAGGGGAGGAGACGGGTTAAATACAGATGTTTAAGCCTTGAGAGATGGATTGTGCATGTGTGCCATTCAGAGGATGAACAGGCAAGACAGAAGACGGGTAAGTAGGTGCCAGGCACACCGGTTTGTTTTAAGTCCTGCAACACTGCTGGGTTTTCCACGCTCAACAGTTTCCCCGTGTGTATCAAGAATGGTCCACCACCCAAAGGACATCCAGCCAACTTGACACAACTGTGGGAGGCATTGGAGTCAATATAAGCCAGCATCCCTGTGGAACACTTTCGACACCTTGCCCTGACAAATTGAGGCTGTTCTGAGGGCAAAAAGGGGAGGGAGGAGGGTCCAACTCAATATTCGGAAGGTGTTCCTAATGTTTGGTTTACTCTGTGTACATGACAAATTCCAAATGGGAGTGTATGACAATGCTCATCAATTGTTGTGTGTGTACCTGGTGGTCGTGGTGGTCCAGCAGCCAGAGGCCCTGCACCAGCTTGACCAGACCGATGGGGATTGCGAAGGCATTGGGGAAGGACTCCACAGACGCCCCGCTCTTGTTAGAGAAGTACATCACATCCAGCAGCAGGTAGATCACCTGGGGGAGGGGGTTAAGGCTCAAACACACAGAAGGGGGGAGATGTCGTGTCTCACTGTTCGGTGTGTGCGCGTGCGTGCATGTGTGGTGATTCTAGCACCTGGACTAGAATGTCCAGTTGCTAGAATGTGGGTTAGGAGTGTAAGGACTGGACAAATCAAATTAAACCAACTCCCAGAAATGAATATGTGGTCAAATGAGATGGACGGCGGGAAACAGAGGAGATCAGGATACGATGGCGTGCTTAGCAGTCTCATCAATGTTTTCCAGGAGGTAAATATCAAGCAGGCCCTGTGGACAGCAGAGAGAAGATGATCAACACAACCTTTTGTCGTCCCATTTCCACATCGGAATGTCACTTCCATGGCATCAGTCAAAGCGTCGGCTCAAGGTGGGATTGTGATCATTTTTGGGCTGTGAGTGAGTATGCCTGGTTACCAAACGCTTACGTGTAGCGTAGGGGGCGGATACTGTCCCGTCCCACCCTCGTCCCGTTTCCACAGGTCAACCAAACGAGCCCCGCATTGGGCGACCAGGCCGTCAATCATCAGGCAATCGGCACACCACTTCCCCCTGAGCAGACGCAGGTGGTTAATTCGGAAGAGTTTTCCAGAACAGTCTAATTTGCAGTATTGCTTAGAACAGACCGTTGACACTAATATCACAGACAAAATTATCTTCATATTCAATATTACTGTACATAACAAAATAACTGAAGTTAAACTTCTCTGGTCTTGGGTCGAGGTGTTTTACTGTTAGTTCTGAACCAGGTCTTTGCAGGTAAACGGCCTGATGTGAACAGCACTCACTTGGACAGTTGCTGCAGCTCCTCTCTGCGGAGGGTGTAGTAGTTCTGGATAACTGAGTAGCTGTAGAACGGCCTGGAGATCTGCACAGCGTCCTCATCTGGTTGGGGGGGGAAGGGATTTACCACTATTATACATCTGTTACCAGTGGACATCTCTAGGGCTGCATCCAAAACGGTGTCCTATAACCTATGAAGGCCACTACTTTTGGTGTACATGATGAAAGTGGTCTAGTCTCCAAAAAAAGGGTTCACTGGAATATGGTCTGACCTCAACACGACAGATGTTTGAATTGATTCAGCACACAGTCTTACCAGAGCCCTCAGGCAGGAGACCGGTCCGACAGAACCATAGGACCACCCGTGCGTACTGGGAGATGAGGCTGGACACCAGGTTCTTATTGAGGAGTCCCAGCAAACCTGTACACAGAAAATCCCTATGATGCCCAACTCTGACACCTCATGACATGTGAATGTGTTGAGGAGTGGAGGCCACAGACACATGCACTTGTGTGCCTCAGTCTCTCCCTCTCGAAATGTTGCTGCTCCGCTTGGTCAACGGGCAGCGCGTCAATGCACCCGCCCAGCTTCCCATTGAAATTAATTTGCCCCCTACAACTATGCCCCTCGGGCTTTACCTCTCTGAGTGAGTTCCTGTGCCTCGCTGAGCAGACAGTGGAAGATGGTGCTCAGGTTCCCCAGTAGTCTCTGGCTGTGCTGCAGCAACTGGAGGGTCTGGGGGTCCGTGAAGTTAGACGAGCTGTCAAACAGGGGCGCACCTGGGCAGAGAAACGCATTTAGGAAAGACGGAAGTCAGAAAACACATCCCAAATCTGCTGCGCCAAGAAAAGATTGGAAATCCATAAATGCTTCTAGAATTATTTTCTTTTTTTAAAGTATCTAAAACACAGCCACAAGTTGCTACAGTTACCAAGAAAATACGCAGCTGCAAGTATTAAATAATCTAATGTAAAGCAGTTCCACAAGAGCTGTGCTGACAGCCAGTGTCATACACTGTAGCAGGGAATGAAAAAGAAAAAACAAACTCACATATGCCGTCCAGCTCTTCCTTGGTGAGAACCACCTTGTCCCAGGCCCACTCCAGAATGTAGCGCAGGTTCACCGCAGAGCCTGGTTGCTCTGTTAAAGGCCAACAATGTTACTTTAGAGAAATCCAATCTAGGTGTACATCTCAATAAACTAAACGGGCTCCCTCTCCATCTGCACGGATGTGAGTGAACTGGGCTTGGCGAGCAAATTCTGGGCCGGCTTCCACCATTATTGTTTTCACCTGTCCTGTGTCTATCGATCAGTGTATATGTAGTAGAGGAGATGAGGAAAGGAGGCCACCGTGCAGTAATGAGACGCAGCCAGGGTTGATCTAACTAACAGTGTGTCGTGTGTGTTGTCTCACCTTCAGCGGTCCACTGTTTGATGCAGCCAGTGATCAGACCCAGGGAGCTGGTCTCTACCGCCGTGGACAAGATGGCATCCAACTGCTCCTCCTGAGCAGAGAGAGGGAGAGAGTTTGGCCCATTTACAAAGCAACCTTCACTGCAGAGCTTTATCCATGACCTCGTAATACATCCACGTGGAATTACATAGTTCCTAAACTTTTAGGCGCTAGTAAGTTGGTCGAACAAACAGGAGCGACCTGTGAAAAGAGGCGGTGTCTGTACCTGAGAGAGGCTGGAGGGCTGCACGTCGGCCAGGCGAGAGGAGAGCAGGCCGGACATCAGGCAGCGCGAGTAGCCGTTTGAGATGACTTCACTGGAGCAGGAAGCAGCCTTCCTCAGGAAGCTCAGAGTCTGAGACAGGAATCGCATTAACTGTTTTTGCTAAGATAAAATGCTACTGTACGGACTACGGATGACAATAGGATGTGTAGCCAATTGTGTTGTGACACCCGATTATAACATCCACTGTGCCTGACAACTAGGGTTAACTCACCTCTTTCTGATAGCCAGAGCAGGTTAGGTGCACGAGGCCAGTGTTGAGCAAACAGGTTGCATCTGTTCCAAGGGAAAAAAACTACTTAGCACGTTAAAGACACTTACAAAACTTATCTCAATGGCTCCAAAGAGCTACATGTATTTCCAATTACTCTGTGCAACCAATGTCTCTGAACATAGTCCTCTTCTCAACTGAAGCCTTTTCCTTTATAAAACCTTTTACTGTGAGGGTGTTTAAAGCAGGGGTCGGCAACAAGCGGCCCAAAACCTTCCAACAAGTGATTGGTTTTGGCCTCCCGCAAAAGCTCTTTAGGGTAGGATTTTCATTTTTTGGTAATTAAATCTTTAAAAATAAAAATAGACTAAAACCACCAGAAATCAAACAGAAATGGTTTAACACGTCTGTTTGAGAGAATTCCCACAATATAAAAATGGAATCAAGGTGTGAAAGTGTGTAAAAATACAAATAAATCTATTTTTTGGGGTTTAGTTTTAGTCAATTTGCAGTGTTCACATTATTATAATTATGTTCCGTCCCCCCGATGATCCACGCCAACAAAATCAGCCCTGAATCTAGTTGCCTACCCCTGGTCTAAAGGCTCTTGCAGCATGTGGGTATTTATGTGTGTGTGTGTGTAACTTGCCAAAGTTGTATGTGGTGGGTTTGAAGAACTGTTCTGGCGGGGGGCTGGTGTAGGGCAGGCCACGGCTCAGGCTGCGCTCGTGCACCAGGATGTCCAGCAGGGGGCAGGGCGACGTCATCTCCACCACCGTGTCCAAAGACCACACGGCAAGGTAGGGACAGCTGCGCAGAGACTCCCCCGTTCTGACACACACACACAAACTCAACCATTGCTGATTTGAAAATAATTTGACATTGACATCGAACGTAGACTTGTTTGTAAAAATCTAATCTAGAATATATGTGAAAATACATGCAGAAAACATAAGTGAGATAACTAATAACAAATAATCTGATTCTTAAACGCCTGGCAATTTGAGCAGTTGGGCACAACACGAAATTTGAGGCGGCAACCGTGGTCACATTTACATATGGACTGTTGATGGGATATTTCGATGGCAGAATGCTACCTTAGAGAGTCGGGCATCTGTGCGTGGTACCATCGGTTTATGTCAAAGACGCCGATGTAGGTGGAGGGGTTGCCCTGTCCATAGGCCTTCACCTGCCAGCTGAAGATGGACACGCTGGTGTCTGGAGATGCAACTAACGAGGAGAGAAGGAAGCCTTAGGACCAGCAGAGACCACAATGAAAAAGCAAACAACCACATTCGTTCGTTTCCCCCTTAGGGTCAGATTCATTAGTGCACACCGTAGAAAATTGTTACGCAACGGACAAGTTCAGGTCTCCGTTTGGTGTCTAGTAAGTCAATACCACCCAGGTAGGATACTGAGAAAGAGTATTTTCTGGTAAATAAGACACCAATCTAATCCTAAACAGAAAGAGATGGGATGAGTTGAGATAAAAATGAAGGCAGGGGTACCTTCATTCATACTCTCGTCTCGGTCTGGGTGGTGTCGGAACTTCTCAATGGTCTGGCAGCTGAGCAGGCGGGTGTTGGTGGTCTGAGCCCTGAGGGGGAAGGCGGTGCTGCTCAGCTCCTGACTGTACCGCTCCTCACAGTACTCCAGACCCTAGGAGGAGGGAGGGAGAGGTAATGATGGAACGTTTAAAAGGTCTCAACGCAGTGTATTTGAATATGTCCAAGTAAAAAATAAGTATGGTTGTGATTGGGAATAACAGGTGACTAAATTAAATCTTTAGGACTGAGAAAGCTCCAGAGAGACTTTGAAACCGTCAAGCTTTTGGGCTTTAAAAGCATGTTACCAGGCCAAATACTTGACCGAAAGCATTCGGGTGACAGCCCACACTGAGTCTTTTCCAAACAAAGGGGGCATTGAACAGAAGTTGGACCCGGCGCGATCCGCGGCTGGACGCGGGAATAGCTCCTTATTTAATTTAGAAAGAATAAGATCCTTGAGGTGAACAATTCTGTATCCATTGGGGGCTCGAAAGAGACCAGAACAGATGGGCCATTTACCAATTACACAGAATAGATCAAGACAATAAGGCTGTGTTTACACAGGCAGCCCAATTCTGATCGTTTCCCTGTAATAGGGATAAATAACAAACTTGGGCTGCTTAAATAAACTCAGCCTAAGGTAGCTAGCTAAGTAAAAACCTAGAAGACGGTTGATATTACGGTTACCTCATAGAATATCTTCCCTGAGGCCAGACACTTCCTCTCACTGAAGGCCAGCTGGAGCAGGTGGAGGCTGACCTCGTCCGCGTCACTAGAGAGAGAGAAACAAAATGTAAAAAAAATATGAAAATAAAACAATTTGCGTAATTTCCCCAAATCTGAAACCCTTATTCAAGGTTTCAAAGACCTCGGATGAGAATAGACGACCCGTCCTGTTGGGGGAGGACGCAGAGTGCTGTGGGTTGGCAGCGCACAACATTGCTGCCTGCCATAAAACAAGGGACAGTGTCTGATAGACCAAACAACCTGTCCTTGTTATTTTTTTTAAAAATCATTTAATTTGTTTATTTAAATTATTTTACCCCCTTTTTTCTCCCCAATTCCGTGGTATCCAATTGGTAGTAGTTACAGTCTTGTCTCATCGCTGCAACTCCCGTACGGACTCGGGAGAGGCGAAGGTCGAGAGCCATGCTTCCTCCGAAACACAACCCAACCAAGCCGCACTGCATCTTGACACAATGCACATCCAACCCGGAAGCCAGCCGCACCAATGTGTCGGAGGAAACAACGTGCACCTGGCAACCTGGTCAGCGTGCACTGCGCCCAGCAGGAGTCGCTAGTGCGCGATGAGACAAGGATATCCCTGCGGCCAAACCCCCCCCAACCCGGCCGAAGCTGGGCCAATTGTGCGCCGCCCAATGGGCCTCCCGGTCGCAGCCGGCTGCGACAGGAGCCTGGGCTCGAACCCAGAATCTCTGGTGGCACAGAGATTAGACCACTGCGCAACCTGGGAGGCCTATAACATTGTTATTTTGACCCTGGATTATTACTGTTACTATTGTCCCGTTGATAATATTGATGATTATCAATATTATAATTATGTTAATATTGTAAATTAGTACGCTTTGGCAATATGTACACTACCGTTCAAAAGTTTGGAGTCACTTAGAAATGTCCTTGTTTTTTAAAGAGAATCACATTTTTTTGTCCCTTAAAATAACATAAAATGTATCAAAAATACAGTGTAGACATTGTTAATGTTGTAAAATATTATTGTTGCTGGAAACAGCAGATTTTTTAAGTGGAATATCTACATAGTGGGCCTCAGATAATGGGCCTCTGTACGCCCATGTAGATATTCCATTAAATATCAGCTGTTTCCATCTACAAAAGTCACTTAATGTATTTCTGATCAATTTGATGTTATTTTAAATGGACCAAAAAACATGGTTCTCTTTCAAAAACAGGGACATTTCTAAGTGACCTCAACCTTTTGAATGGTAGTGTACATTTTATGTAATGCCAATAAAGCAAATTGAGAGAGAGGGTGTATTAAAAAGGCAGCAAATACACCATGTCATGTATTTGCAAGAGGTGGTTAATACTGCATGGGTATAAATGCAAAAATAAAGGCAAATCCTGAGTTGAACAGTGTGATGTGACCGCAGTGTACCACGGCTGCATTTGCATACAAGCTGTGAAATGCAGAGCTTCCACTATACTGCTTCAACTGATCTAGTCCTCTCAGACGTGAACACCAAAGGGGCTGGGAACCCACATTTTTTATTATTGTTATTTCACCTTTATTTAAAAAAGGTAGGCTAGTTGAGAACAAGTTCTCATTTACAACTGTGACCTGGCCAAGATAAAGAAAAGCAGTGTGACACAAACACAGAGTTACACATGGAATGAACAAACGTACAGTCCATAACACAATAGGAAAAAATCTACATACATTGTGTGCAAATGAGGTAAGATTAGGGAGGTAAGGCAATAAATAGGCCATAGTGGCGAAGTAATTACAATTTAACAATGGAGTGAGATGTGCAGAAGATGAACGTGCAAGTAGAGATGCTGGGGTGCAAAGGAGCAAAAAAAAATAAAAATAATTATAATTATATGGGGATGAGGTAGTTAGGTGGCCTATTTATAGATGGGCTATGTACAGGTGCAATGATCTCTGAGCTGCTCTGACAGCTGGTGCTTAAAGCTAGTGAGGGAGATATGAGTCTCCAGCTTCAGTGATTTTTGCAATTCGTTCCAGTCATTGGCAGCAGAGAACTGGAAGGAAAGGTGGCCAAAGGAGGCTTTGGGGGTGACTAGTGAAATATACCTGCCGGAGCGCGTGCTACGGTGGGTGCTGCTATGGTGACCAGTGAGCTGAGAAAAAGCGGGGCTTTATCTAGCAAAGACTTATAGATGACCTGGAGCCAGTGGGTTTGGCGACGAATATGAAACGAGGGCCAGCCAACAGGTCGTATATGGGGCTTTGGTGATAAAACGGATGGCACTGTGATAGACTGCATCCAATTTGCTGAGTAGAATGTTAGAGGCCATTTTGTAAATTACATCGCCGAAGTCAAGGATTTGGTAGGATAGTACGTTTTACGAGGGTAGGTTTGACAGCATGAATGAAGGATGCTTTGTTGCGAAATCGGAAGCCGATTCTAGATTACATTTTTGGATTGGAGATGTTTGATGTGAGTCTGGAAGGAGAGTTTACAGTCTAACCAGACACCTAGGATTTGTAGTTGTCCACATATTCTAAGTCAGAAATGTCCAGAGTAGTGATGCTGGACGGGCGGGCAGGTGCGGGCAGCGATCAGTTGAAGAGCATGCATTTAGTTTTACTTGCATTTAAGAGCAGTTGGAGGCCACGGAAGGAGAGTTGTATTGCATTGAAGCTCGTCTGGAGGTTAGATAACACAGTGTCCAAAGAAGGGCCAGAAGTATACAGAATGGTGTCGCCTGCGTAGAGGTGGATCAGATAAATCACCAGCAGCAAGAGCAACATAATTGACATAAACAAAGAAAAGAGTTGGCCCGAGAATTGAACCCTGTGGACTCCCATAGTGACTGCCAGAGGTCTGTACAGCAGGCCCTTCGATTTGACACACTGAACTCTATCTGAGAAGTAGTTGGTGAACGAGGCGAGGCAGTCATTTGAGAAACCAAGGCGGTTGAGTCTGCCGATAAGAGTGTGGTGATTGACAGAGTCGAAAGACTTGGCCAGGTCGATGAATACGGCTGCACAGTACTGTCTTTTGTCGATGGCGGTTATGATATCGACTAGGACCTTGAGCATGGCTGAGGTGCACCCATGACCAGCTCGGAAACCAGATTGCATAGCGGAGAAGGTACGGTGGGATTTGAAATGGTCGGTGATCTGTTTGTTAACTTGGCATTCGAAGACCTTAGAAAGGCAGGGTAGGATAGTTATATGTCTGTAACAGTTTGGGTCTAAAGTGTCTCCCCCTTTGAAGAGGGGGATGACTGCGGCAGCGTTCCAATCTTTGGGAATCTCAGATGATACGAAAGAGAGGTTAAACAGGTTAGTAATAGGGGTTGCAACAATTGCGGCGGATCAGTTTAGAAAGAGAGGGCCCAGATTGTCTAGCCCAGCTGATTGGAGTTGAAACTGTTCCATTGTGCCGGGCAAGTGAAAACAAGCACACCTCACATGTTTTTTGAAATACACATTGCACGCAGATCTGGTGTGTGCAGTACACACTACGACCCCTTCCAAGAGGCCTTGAGCTTTGCGGCCCAGGCAGGCAGGCAGACCGGCAGGTGGAGAGGGAAGGACAACTTACCTGTCCTGGGCAGACTGGACAGCCCACAGGTAGCAGCAGTTACGGGGGTCGTTCTCTGGCTCCTGGAAGGTGAATGCGTACACTGGCACCCTTCCGCCCTCTAGCTGGGAGTGATACCTGGGGGAGAACACAGCAGAGGCCATCAGACCAACCCACACAGTCTGTGGCTTTCCCATTGCGTCATCACTAGGTCGTCAACTCACTCCTTCTTGAGCGTCTTCATGTTCCAGAGTTGCAGGTATCCGTCGGAGAAGCCCACGGCCAGCTGGTTGGTGCGGGGGATGTACTGCAGGGCCGTGGCCCCCGTGCCCGTGGGGCTGCTCAGCTGCAGACAGAGGTGTCTCCCCTGGCGCGTCTCCTGCTCGCGCAGCCTGGGTATCTCAGCCGGGGACTTAGTCACTACCTCCAGGTCTGGAGAGGATGGAGGTTAAAGATGAAAACAAAAAAACAAAGACACATTGAACACTCGCACACAACCTTCAGAGGGACTGCTGGCCAGTACAGTTTAGGTTATGTAAAGTTAAGCACACACACACACACGCACACACAAAGGCTGACCTGAGGCCTCCAGCTCGCTCTGGCTGCAGGACAGGTCATCCAGACACAGGTCCACCAGGAGGACGTGTCCCAGGTCCGTGACCACAGCTGCCACGCCAAAGAACCAGCGCAGGCTTTGGTGGAGGTGCTGTGTGCTAGCACTGGCCCCGCCATAACTCACCAGGGGCTCAATGGCCGTGATCTGCCAATCAACACATTAGCAGTTAGTCAGTCGACGTCACAATCAATCAAATCAACTGGTTGATGAAAGCGAAAGGAGTGGAGGGTGAGCGAGAATATGAAAGAGAGAGACAGGAAGATGAGAGCACTCACCCTGCCCGGTACGACCACGGCCTTGACTACTCGGGAGATGCCCAGGTCGTAGAGACACAGCATGCTACCCTGGGCCTCCTCCAGGCACACCAGCAGCCCCGTCCTCTTCAGCCAGGAGAAGTCCCTGGCCGCCAGCACGCCTGGGGGGTGCTCCCCCTCGCCGCTAAAGCAGTAGGCGGACAGACGCTCGCCCGTCACCGCATGGACCACCTCCAGCTGGGGCCCACATGCCAGCCAGGCCAGCCCGCTGCGACCTGCGCCAAGGGAGAGGGGAGCACGTCAGTGAGGTAGGGAGGAAGCAGACAGGCAAAAGGTGATGGCTAAAACGTAGACAGGAAACCCAAATGTTTTTTTGGTTGTTGTGAAGTTTGGGAATTGAGGGTGCCGACAGCACAGGCCCAATTCGTGACTATGCCATACTTCCATCCTCTCAAGCATGGTCAGCTGGTGAGCGATGGCCGCCGTGCAGACACACGTCGACTTACCGACGGTGAACTTCCCGCGCAGCACAGAGTCCAGGGTGATCTCATCCTCCCCCAGAGCGTCGACAGTCACCTTCGGGAAACACAGCAGGCTGCTGGTGACCTGGGCAGCCAGGTCACGCATGTTCACTCACTGCACACAAAACATGAGTGTTACGTACACATACAAAACATTAAACATTGCATTACTTTTGCAATTCTTTAGAGAGTACTTCGTATCGTCCAAACTTTGTGGATGTGGCACATATGGGCGTCAAAACCTACAGGGTTCTCGTTGCTTTCTACAGTAGCACCACGCTCCAAGGTTTAGCAACTAAATTCAAATCAGACAACAAGAGAGTGAAAACTGTCCCTTTGTAAGCCTACACCAGGTTTTATCTTTGGAGCTATTGGGGGGGGGGGGGGACAAGAGGGGTCTTTCAGCAGAGTTATGGTTCCCAGTTGTCAAAGGTTTGGGCTCCGGGCCTGCTGGAGTTACAGCAGCAGCCAGCATGGGTGTCTGTGCACGTGTCCTTGTCTTGGTGCTGAGTAACATGTTGACAGGTGTGAATATAGTAGCCCATTGACATCCAGTATCATGTACAAGTTTGAGATTTGAGGATGATTCAAACGCTCCTACATGGCATGTTGCTCTGTGTTAACTTTTCACCGTGGTTAACCGTTTACCCACTTCATTCCCCATGACAGACAATGTGATCTTGGGGACCTATCGTAGAGAGCCTTGTATAGATGTACATTCAAGGGTAACTATTCAACAAGTGTCAGAGCGCAAGCACAGCTTTCTGTGTCACTGTAGTGCAACGTTTGACCAAACTCTATTCAAGTATGAGTCTGGCCTAGAGCAAAACAGTGTCTTTCACCAAAGAATTACTAGACTAACCTGGGAATTTCATAACATGCCATGTGTAGCTACTTTTTAAGTAAAAACCTTTGCTTAATGTTAGGAGATGAAGCAGATTGCGTTCTTCATTTCACTGGTCACATTACTTAACGTCATGAAGCTTACGTAGTTTCCAGAACAGTCGAGCCAGTCACGTGTTTGTTTGTCAATACCACAACAGGAGAAAGCGGGAGCAGGTGAGTCCAGCTGTGTGTTGACAGGAGTCACATTTTACATTGAAAGTCAAGTGTTTTTTTGCTTTAATAGAGTGATCAGGGACGTGCAACTATAGCCATCCTTGACAGAAAATACAGTAGCGCAACACATTTGGCAGAAAACAGTTTACATTTTCATCAGATGGCAACACTGTTTGGCTGGATTCTTTTATTTTGAGTAGTGGACCACTGTTTATATTTTGCCAAGATGCTGTAAAAATTAAGTTAATACGTCTCTGCTTGTTATCGTAGATCTGTTATATTTACTTGAATGTGTTGTAACTAAATTACATTTTGTTTTAAAATATTTGTATTTAAGTTGGTGTTATTTGCTGGCAGCCACATAAATGAGCTTAAAATGAAAAAGCAGTCTTTATGCAGAAAACAATGCACGGCCATCATATTTCTAATGTTTATTATAAAACGAATGTAACCAACGGTATTTCCTAATGTTTAGCTTCAAGTTTATCTTGTATTTTAACGAAGAAAAGTAGGCTGGCTACACAAAGTACTGGAGAAAAGTAGCTACACATCAGTCAGAGCGCTGTTTTTGATAGATGACAATTCACGAACGGGCATCCTGAGTGGAGAAGAGCAACTAAAGCACAAAATGCGTTTGATGCTGAGTAGGGTTGCACATTTTGGGGAATATTCAGTGAAAAGGGAATACTGAGTGATCCTTCGTATCTCCCAAAAACGTTTTGAACAGACATCTGTAAAATGATAGTCTAGAAATTAAAGCTTTGGTTGTCTTCCTCTCAGGCTTCCATGTCCTCTCCCTGGACCTCCGCAATGTCCACCTCTTGAACATCAGACTCTGAGGCCTCATCGTCACGGTCCCTTTCCAACCTTGCTGAGGATGGCTCATAGGCTCAAAGAGCCTCACATTTGCCTAGATGGCCACCAATTTTTCAACCCTTGTATTGGTCAGCCTGTTGCGTGCTTTGTTGTGTGTTCCCAAACAAAGACCAGTTGCGCTCTGATGCGGCTGATGTTGGTGGGATTTGGGGGATGGAGGCAACAGAGGAAAGAGCCTCAAATCCACAAAGTCCCTTCTACCAGGTGGCTGATGAGATATGTTGGCACGACTGCCATATTGCATCTCCGTCCCAAAGCCCTTGCTTGGAAGTGTACTTCGCCAGACTGCCAAGAACCTTGCCCTCATCCAGGCCAAGGTGGCGAGACACGGTAGTGATGACACCATAGGCCTTGTTGATCTCTGCACCAGACAGGATGCTCTTGCCAGCATACTTGGGGTCCAACATGTGCGCTGCAGCGTGTATGGGCTTTAGGCAGAAGTCTTCATGCTTTTTTATGTATTTCAGAACGGCAGTTTCCTCTGTTTGGAGCAACAGTGAAGTGGGCAGGGCAGTAGTCTGAATATCAGACAGGATGGCATTGTCTCCCTTAATCTGTGCAATGGCTACTGCTATAGGTTTCAGGAGTTTCAGGCTGCTTACCACTCTCTCCTAAAATACATCATCCAGGAGGATCCTCTTGATGGGGCTGTCCATATCGGCAGACTGTGATATGGCCATTTCTTGGAGACTCCTTCCCCTCCAGGAGACTCAAACATGACAACACCACCCCAACGGGTGTTGCTGGGAAGCTTCAATGTGGTGCTCTTTTTCTTCTCCCTTTGCTTGGTGAGGTAGATTGCTGCTATAACTTGATGACCGGTCACATACCTAACTGTTTCCTTGGCTCTCCTGTAGAGAGTATCCATTGTTTTCAGTGCCATGATGTCCTTGAGGAGCAGATACAATGCATGAGCAGCACAGCCAATGGGTGTGAGGTTAGAACTTCTCTACTTTAGACCAAGCAGCCTTCATGTTTGCAGCATTGTATGTCACCAATGCAAATACCTTCTGTGGTCCAAGGTCATTGATGACTGCCTTCAGCTCATCTGCATTGTAGAGACCGGTGTGTCTGTTGTCCCTTGTGTCTGTTCTCTTGTAGAATACTGGTTGAGGGGTGGAGATGATGTAGTTAATTATTCCTTGCCCGCAAACATTTGACCACCCATCAGAGATGATTGCAATACAGTCTGCTTTCTCTATGATTTGCTTGACGTTCACTTGAACTCTGTTGAACTCTGCATCCAGCAAATGAGTAGATAAAGCATGTCTGGTTGGAGAGGTGTATGCTGGGCGAAGAACATTCAGAAATCTCTTCCAATACACATTGCCTGTGAGCATCAGATGTGAACCAGCTGCATACACAGCTCGAGCAAGACATTCATCAGCATTTCTCTGACAACATTCCTCCATTGAGTCAAAAAAAACTTTTGCTTCCAGGAGGACCATGAGCTGTTGCTGTCGATAAGGTCTCCGATTCAGCATTGTCACCTTGAATTAGAAGTAGAGGGACTTTTGTCAGAGGTTGCCGGTTGTGAGTGCTGAGGGAACTTTATGCACTTGGCCAGATTATTCTGCATCTAAATTGGATTCTTCACATATGATTTGGCACAGTATTTGCAAATGTACAGAGCGTTTCCTTCTACATTAGCTGCAGTGAAATGTCTTCACACATCAGATAGTGCCCGTGGCATTTTCCTGTAAAGATTATTAAAAAAATGAGTAAAAATAACTAATACAATTCTATGTACAGATAAATAGTTAAGCAGTTTAATCTAACAACTCCTTTGTGAGATAAATGTGTTAAAATGAAACTTGTATGGAAACAGGTGAAATAACACTCAGTTAAAAGCAAGCTAAAACCCACATGGTAGCAAAAACTAACGAGCATAAATTGTTAACAAGTTAAAAATGATTTAAAACACACTTTGCTGTTGGCTACTATTTACTAGTTAACAAAAAAATCATGTAGGTCGTATAAAATATATTCACCCGACCCAGTATTGTAATCAAAACTTACCAGAAAGCATGTAGTCCTTGGCTCAGACAGTGTAGTAGCGTGGGCTCAAGAGCATCTCAATAGTGTGCAAGATCTTGAGAATCAGCTGCACATGTGATTGAAGAATGCACTGTGTATGCAGAGGGTTGCAATTCCATTGAATTGGGGATAGTTTAACCAAAATATGCCACAATTGCTTTAAGTGTATCCCACAAAAAAGGTTCACTGTTATAAGCTAACTTTTTTTGATGAATTTAAGCAACATTTCCAAAATTCCAGGGCTTAACTTCACATGGAAAGTTTCCGGAAATTTACCGGGACGTTTTCGACCCTTGCAACCTTAATGCTGGGCAGAAACTACAATAAGAAGCATTTTAGATCTGCGTTTACAAAATGCAGCAAGATATTTTTTTTGCTGCGTAAAAAACAAAGAATTCTGCCTTAGAGCAACCCCTTACTTAGATACCTAGCACGTTAAAGTAAGTGGATGAATTAATAAGGTCACGGGGCATCATATTGTGTTAGATTTAGGCCTGACCACAATTAGTAGACTGGTTAATTGTTAGGAGTAACAAATACAATACTTACACAGTGCATTCAGAAAGTATTCAGACCCCTTGACTTGGACATAAACGTGTTAACTCTCGCAAGGCGGCCGGCACAGACGGCATCCCTAGCCGCGTCCTCAGAGCATGCGCAGACTAGCTGGCTGGTGTGTTTACGGACATATTCAATCAATCCCTATCCCAGTCTGCTGTTCCCACATGCTTCAAGAGGGCCACCATTGTTCATGTTCCCAAGAAAGCTAAGGTAACTGAGCTAAACGACTGTCGCCCCGTAGCACTCACTTCCGTCATCATGAAGCGCTTTGAGAGACTAGTCAAGGATCATATCACCTCCACCCTACCTGACACCCTAGACCCACTCCAATTTGCTTACCGCATCAATAGGTCCACAGACGACGCAATCACACTGCCCTAACCCATCTGGACAAGAGGAATACCTATGGGTCCCTGGGTCTCGACCCCACCCTGTGCAACTGGATCCTGGACTCTGACGGGACACCCCCAGGAGGTGAGAGTAGGAAACAACATCTCCACCTCGCTGATCCTCAACACTGGGGCCCCACAAGTGTGCATTCTCAGTCCTCACCTGTACTCCCTGTTCACCCATGACTGCGTGGCAATGCACGCCTCCAACTCAATCATCAAGTTTGCAGATGCCACTAGTGGTAGGCTTGATTACCAACAACGACGAGACGGCCTACAGGGAGGAGGGGAGGGCCCTCGGAGTGTGGTGCAGGAAAATAACCTCATACTCAACGTCAACAAAACAAAGGAGATGATCATGGACTACAGGAAACAGCAGAGGGAGCACCCCCCTATCCACAATGACGGGACAGTAGTGGAGAAGGTGGAAAGTTTGAAGTTCCTCGCCGTACACATCACGGACAAACTGAAATGGTCAACCCACACAGACAGCGTGGTGAAGGACCTCAGGAGGCCGAAGAAATTTGGCTTGTCACCAAAATCACTCACAAACTTCTACAGATGCACAATCGAGAGCATCCTGTCGGGCTGTATATCACCGCCTGGTACTGCAACTGCTCCGCCCACAACCGCAAGGCTCTCCAGAGGGTAGTGAGGTCTGCACTACCTGCCCTCCAGGACACCTACACCACCCGATGTCACAGGAAGGCCAAAAAGATAATCAAGGACAACAACCACCCGAGCCACTGGCTGTTCACCCCGCTATCATCCAGAAGGCGAGGTCAGTACAGGTGCATCAAAGCTGGGACCGAGAGACTGAAAAACAGCTTCTATCTCAAGGCCATCAGACTGTTAAACAGCCATCACTAACATTGAGTGGCTGCTGCCAACATACGGACTCAAATCTCTAGCCACTTTTATAATTAAAAATCACTTGGGGCGGTAGGGTAGCCTAGTGGTTAGACTAATAACCGAAAGGTTGCAAGTTCAAATCCCTGAGCTGACAAGGTACAAATCTGTCGTTCTGCCCCTGAACAGGCAGTTAACCCACTGTTCCTAGGCCATCATTGAAAATAAAAATGTGTTCTTAACCGACTTGCCTAGTTAAATAAATGTAAAAAAAAACAATGCCAATTTACATAATGTTTACATACCCTACATTACTCATCTCATATGTATATACTGTACTCTATACCATCTACTGCATCTTCCCCATGCCTTTCGGACATCGCTCATACATATATTTATTTATATGTACATATTATTTTTCATTCCTTTACACTTGTGTGTAAAAGGTAGTTGTGAAATTGTTAGATTACTTGTTAGATATTACTGCATGGTCGGAACTAGAAGCACAAGCATTTCGCTATACTCGCATTAACATCTGCTAACCATGTGTATGTGACCAATAAAATTTGATACGTCTTGTGTTTGAGCCGTTGAACTACACTGTTTGTATTCAACCATATTCCCAGTTACCTTGCCATGGTTAAATGTGGTGGTTCGACTTTCAGTTTTGCACGAATACTGCCATCTATCCACGGTTTCCGATTTGGGTAGATTTATCCAGATGATGCTGCGTCACATTTTGCGCAACACTACTATCGGTGTGGTCGAGGCATTAAACAATACTTCAAGGCAAACGCAGCGTTAAATTGGAAATTAATGTACTTCTGCTGTAATTGAAATCCAATAATCTGTACGATCGAGGCGTTCCTTAAAACCGAGGCGTGACAACGACATATTTTGGAGGTATGGCAACGCGAGACTACCAAAGCACAGACATCACGCTAGTTGCAGCACGTCTAAAGTAAAACAGTGTTGTTCAGGTAAATTGTTTGTTTGGTGGAAAATGTGGGGTGGGGGATTATCTAACTTCCACACCACACGAACTAGGTCACTGACGACACTTTCCATATGTATTACGTTGACGTTATGATTGTGAGGCGGGTGAATCAAAACCTCGCATGAGGTAGCATTATGCTAACATTAGCTGCCTAACTAACCACCTAACGTTTGCTACCTAACTAAAATAGCTAGCTAACTTTAGGTACAAGCCGATTTAGCTAAATGTACTGCTCACTTGTGCTTGACAGCTAATCCGCCCATTCTACCAACTGGCGGCGTAGCTAGAATACAAAACCTGTTCTAGTTGGCTACCTACCGGTAACTGTACAACTAGCAAGACGTTAACGTTACCTGTCTGATGTTGTCGACGCACTAAAATGCGGTAATGTCTTTTCGGTTGCGACTCTTCTTCGGCCCTGTCATAATAATACGATTTTCTTCCGAATCCCTTTTGTTTTTGAAGACAAATGTCAATAACCCACAAATATTATAGTATGAAGGACCGTGTCTTTAACAAGTCTTCTGCTCTAGACTAGCTGGCTACTTGCTAGAGTTCATGTAAAGCCAGCTACTGCGCAGCATTGTGAAACCAGCGACATTAAGGTCACGTGATCACGCTTGATATTTTTTCAAAATGAAAGTCTCTGTTAACAAGACGTTTTTGTGATTTAAGACCACAAAAATGTTTTTAAATTACTAAACATACATTTATTGAAAATATAAACAAGATATTATAGAAATCAATAAAAAAATATCGATTTACTGTTTAATTTTGCATACTATAATGATGATGAGTTTTTTTTGTTATAGTCCCCTGTACAATACAGCAACAACAACACAATACTAACACTATTGCTGGAAGTATTAGTAGTTTTTAACTGGTAACAGAACAGTATTTACATACTGTAATCTAACAATTTCACAACCATGTTTCAACCATGTTTCATGAGCTGAAATAAGACCTCAGAAATGTTCCATACACAAAAAAGCTTATTTCTCTCAAAGTTTGCTCACAAATTTGTTTACATCCCTGTTAGTGAGCATTTCTCCTTTGCCAAGATAATCCATTCATCTGACAGATGTGGTATGCCAAGAAGCTGATTAAACAGTCGTGAAGAGGGCATGACAAAACCTATTCCCTCTCAGGAGACTGAACATTTCTCATGGGTCCTCAGATCCTCAAAAGGTTCTACAGCTGCACCATCAAGAGCATGGTTGCATCACTGGTATGGCAACTACTCAGCCTTCGACTGCAAGGCACTACAGAGGGTAGTGCGTAAGGCCCAGAACATCACTGGGGCCAAGCTTCCGGCCATCCAGGACCTCTATAGCAGGCGGTGTCAGAGCAAGGCCCTAATAATTGTCAAAGACTCCAGCCACTCTAGTCATAGACTCATGGCAAGTGGTACCGGAGCGCCAAGTCTAGGTCCAAAAGGCTTCTTAACAGCTTCTACCCCCAAGCTATAAGACTCCTGAACAGCTAAAGAAAGGGCTACCCAAACCCCTCTTTTACGCTGCTACTACTCTCTGTTTATTATCTCTATCTATCTCTACCTACATGTACATATTACCGTGACAAACCAGTGCCCCTGCACATTGACTCTGTACCGGTACCCCCAGTATATAGCCTCGCTATTGTTATTTTACTGCTGCTGTTTAATTATTTGTTACTTTTATTTTACTTATCAATTTTTTACTTAACACTTATTATTTCTTAACTTCTTTAGGGATTGTTGGTTAAGGGCTTGTAAGTAAGCATTTCACCTACACCTGTTGTATTCGGCGCATTTGACAAATAAAATTGGATTTGAAACAGCATGATCGTTACACAGGTGCACCTTGTGCTGAGGACAATAAAAAGCCACTCTAAAATGTGCAGATTTGTCACACAACACAATGCCACAGATGTCTTTTGAGTGAGCGGGCAAATGGCATGCTGACTGCAATCATGTTAACCAGAGCTGCTGCCCGATAATTAAAGGTTAATTTCTCTACCATAAGCTGCCTCAAACATAGTTTTAGAGAATTTAGCAATATGTCCAAACGGCCTCACAACCGCAGACCACGTGTATGGCATCGTGTGGGTAAGCAGTTTCCTGATGTCAATGTTGTGAACAGAGTGCCCCATGGTAGCGGTGGGGTTATGGTATTGGCAGGCATAAGCTTTAGACAACAAACACAATTGCATTTCATCGATGGCAATTTGAATGAACAGCGATTCTGTGACGAGATCCTGAGGGCTATTGTCGTGCCATTCATCCGACGCCACCCTTGGCTTTAACGCCACAACCCCACCATCTCATGGTCAAGGATGAAAATGTATATGGTCGTGTATATCGACGACATCCTGGTCTACTCGGCCGCTGTGGAGGATCACATTGCCTACGTCTGAGTAGTCCTGGAACGCCTCCTGGCAAACCACCTGTTTGTTAAGGCTGAGAAGTCAGTTTCATCAGGAGTCTTTCTCCTTCCTTTGCTAGCAAATCAGCCCGCAAGGAGTGAAGATGGATGCCAAGAAGGTAGATGCAGTCAAGTCATGGCCAGTCCCAACCACCATAAAGGGGTTACAACGTTTTTTTAAAGTTTGCCAACTTCTACCGCCGTTTCATCAAGAACTTCCTCTCCATCGCCACTCCTCTCTCCTCAAGGGGGGTCCCCGAAGGTTGGAGTGGAGTCCAGCAGCTGACGAGGCCTTCTGCCTACTAAAGGGACGTTTCCCCTACCCGCATTGCTCAAACACGCAGATCCCATGATAACCTTTGTGGTAGAGGAGGACTCATCAGAGGTGGGAGTGGGGGCAGTTCTGTCTCAACGAAAAGGTAATGCACAGAAATTGTATCCGTGTGTGGATTACCCTAAGAAACTATCCCCTGCAGAGAGAAATTACAACGTCGTGATCGAGAGCTCCCGGCGGTGAAGTTGGCATTAGATGAGTGGAGACATTGGCAGGAGGGCGCCAAGGACCCATTCGTCATCCTCACCGACCATTGGAACCTGGAGTACATATGGACAGCGAGGAGGCTGAATCCACTCCAAGCAAGGTGGGCCATGTTCTTTACAGGATTTGACTTGCAGCGTAGCCTAGTGGTTAGAGCGTTGGACTAGTAACCGAAAGGTTGCAAGATCAAATCCCCGAGCTGACAAGGTACAAATCTGTCGTTCTGCCCCTGGACAACGCAGTTAACCCACTGCCGTTCTTGAAAATAAGAATTTGTTCTTAACTGACTTGCCTAGTTAAATAAAGGTCAAATAATTTTGTTTAAAAACAGAATAGCATAGCCGGTGCCCTGTCCCGTCTCTACAATTTGGGAGAGGATCCTGTCCAGAATGCACCCACAATCCCTTCCTCTCAAGTTGTAGCCCCTGTGGTCTGGGATGTAGATGTGGACATCCTTCAGGCTCTGCTGAGGGAGCCCACACCCACTACCTGTCCTCCTGAGCGCATCTACATTCCCACAGGGATAAGGGATTGGCTGCTGACCTGGGTGCACACAGCTGTCGTCGATTGACATCAAGGTATTTCTCGCACTACCCAATCCATCTCCCAGAAGTATTGGTGGCCTACTTTGGTGCAGGATGTTAGTCGCTACGTCAACTCCTGTCCCGTATGTGCTCAGACCAAATCCCCCCCGGCATATTCCAGCAGGGAAACTCCTTCCGGTGCCTCAGCGTCCCTGGTCTTATCTATCCATTGATTTCGTCACTGATCTCCCCTCCTCTGACGGTTTCACCACCATTTTGGTGGTTGTGGATAGATTTTCTAAATCCTGTCGTTTCATCCCTCTCTCTGGCACTATATCTCTGGCATCATGGCCTTATGGAGGACATCGTCTCCGACCGTAGCCCCCAATTCGTATCATAGGTATGGAGAAGCTCATGGTTGCAGTCAGTCTCACTTCCGGGTATAGGCCTCAGTCTTACGGGCAGGTGGAGAGGATGAACCAGGAGCTGGGGAGGTTCCTGAGGAGTCACTGCCAGGACTGGCATGGCGAGTGGGCCCAATTCCTTTCATGGACGAAGTACACCCAGAATTCATTATGTCACTCCTCCACTGGGCTGACACCCTTCCAGTGTGCTCTGAGTTTTCAGCCGGCTCATTTTAAAAGGCTAATTGTTCATTAGGAAACACTTTTGCAATTATCTTAGCACAGCTGAAAACTGTTGTACTGATTAAAGAAGCAATAAAACTGGCCTTCTTTAGACTAGTTGAGTATCTGGCGCATCAGCATTTGTGGGTTCGATTACAGGCTCAAAATGTCCAGAAACAAGGATCTTTCTTCTGAAACTCGTCAGTCTATTCTTGTTCTGAGAAATGAAGGCTATTCCATGTGAGGAAATTGCCAAGAAACTGAAGATCTCGTACAACGCTGTGTACTACTCCCTTCACAGAAATACGCAAACTGTCTCTAACCAGAATAGAAAGAGGAGTAGGAGGCCCCGGTGCACAACTGAGCAAGAGGACAAGTACATTAGAGTGTCTAGTTTGAGAAACAGACGCCTCACCAGTCCTCAACTGACAGCTTCATTAAATAGTACCGGCAAAACACCAGTCTCAACGTCAACAGTGAAGAGGCAACTCCGGTATGCTGGACTTCTAGGCAGAGTTGCAAAGAAAAATACATATCTCAGACTGGCCAATAAAAATAAAAGATTAAGATGGGCAAAAGAACGCAGACACTGGCAGTGGCGGACTGGCCATCGGGAGCACCGGGTAGTTTCCCGGTGGCCTTGAGGGTCGTTTTGGCCTGCCGTGAATAGTCAACTTGACCAGCGATAATATAGCATGCATGATTGAGTTGACGGAGAATCCACTCTTTAGGCGCGACTCACGCTCTCGGCTGCAGTGTCCCCGCGCCAAAAATGACATCAAGTCTCTCTGCGACACACATAGCAACCTGCTTCTCTACCGATAACATTTTAGACAAGTTGAACGGCGAAATTGGACGGTCGGAAAAGGAAAGTTGGAGCAGAGAGGGAGAGAATTAAAAGAGTAAGGCCCTTAACACAAACACAGCTAAATGCTGCAAAATAAGCGACATGTTCGCCGATAAGGGACCAGGTCAGTCAAAAGCACTAGCTAAAACACATACTGACACACACACGACACCCAGCATGGCTAGCTAGGTAGCCTAGCTAATAATAGTGACACAACAGCCGGAAGGCTAAACAGTTTGTACGTCTTACGTCTTTGTGGAGGAATTATATCATGGCAATGAGTGCAACATAGCGATCATAATATGACATTGAATGACATGAATCCATTCTAAAAACTGTTTGCTAGGTGTAGGCAAGAGCAGAAGCGAATAGGTAAACTGGGATATGACTAAAGAGTAAATCAGGGTGATTTTTCCACAAATAGACAGGTGCTGTATTTACCTTTCCATGGTCGCAAGATCTTATCTATTTTTGTTCAATTTCTATTAAAATGTATTGAGATCATTTGTTTCTTTTGGGATATGTATACAGAGTATGTCCACATCCCGGATCATTTTATTGGTAAACTACAAGGTAATGTAAAAGTTGTATTTTTTGTGATCCAATAAGTAATATGGTACAATTATCACAATTTGGTTGTAATCCAGAGAGCTAAGAAAAAACGATTTAGATCCTCTGAGGTTGTGTAGGGATCCAAGTTGTGGATTTAAAAGAAAACATGAATCATCAGCGTACAATGACACCTTTGTTTTTAAACGCTGGATTTCTAATCCCTTGATATTATTGTAGGATCTGATTTTAAACGCTAACATTTCAATGGCCATAATAAATAGATATGCTGATAGTGGACAACCTTGTTTTCTGAGAAGTAGCCATTATTTACTATTGTCACATGTGCTCCCTCTCCGGCCTCTAGGTCACCAGGCTGTTCATTATGGCGCACACCTGTCACCAGCCTTACACGCATTATGACACTCACCTAGACTCCATCACCTCCTTGATTACCTGCCCTTTATATGTCCCTCCCTTTGGTTTCTACCCCCATTAGTCATTGTTGCTGTTTCATGTCAGTGCGCTGTTTGTGTTCCTTGTTTTGTTCATTTATTAATTAATTAAATGTATTCATTCCCTGAACTTGCTTCCCGACTCTCAGCGTACATCCGTACAACTATTTTACACCTACTATACATGATTTTAACCCATTTTATTAGAGATTGTCCAAAATTGAAATGTTCCAGGCATTAATATATAAACTCCAGTCGTACTTTATGAAAAGCCTTTTAAAAGTCAGCTATGAATAGCCACGGCACAAACAATTGGAAATGGACAGCTCGTGGTGCTGAAAGTATGCAAATTTGAGTAAACATCATTCATTTTAAACGTCTTCATTTTAATTAGGGATATGTGTTGGAGCCTATAATCGAATCTGACACTATCAATTGATTAAGCTATTCACATTCTGTACAATAAAATACATTTAATCCCAGACAGCTTTTAGGGAAACACTTGTGACCTCTCGTTGGGTTAAGCCAAGGAAGAAGATTAGCCAGCAGTTGAAGCTTACATTTTTCTGCGTCAGTAGGCCTACTCGGTCTGGGGTGGAAAGGTAGGCCTAACTTGAAAGTACCATGCTTAGATCCCTACGGACGTCTCAGAGTTAATTATTTACAAACAGGGACAGTTTCGTTGCAAATAACACACACTGTTTTGGCATTGTAGAAATATAATAAGATGAACACATAGGACTATCTCTCTGTCTATACTGTCATTTCAGTCATTTGTGATTTATTTAAAACGTTTCTACTAATACTGTATGGTAACTATTGAAGTCCACTCTTGTACAGCACACTAAAGGTGTATCTCTTTCTCTACAATTTAGGAGATTTTAAGATATTTTGTTGTTTGTGATGGTACTCTAGGTGCGAGGGACATCCTGTGCCACCAGTCAGTTGATGGTGGATGACCTTCTGACCCCGTGCTCGCCAGGTGACCCGGCGGCCATAGAATTGACCTGGATGGATGTGCCTAGCGACAAGCTGCTGGAGCCCATCATCTGCATGGTGAGAAACACACATTCACAGCACAGACACACTCACATTCACTGCTCACAAACATACTGGAACATGCCGTTTCAACATACACATCCAGGCATTTCAAACTGACTCTCACATTTGTGTAATTTCTGAACCATGCTCATGATTTTGTTTGTCTTCTGTGTGTGTCCCTCTATCCTCCAGTCTGACGTGCTGTGCTCACTATCCACCACGCAACCCACAGTCAACATGGAGGTCTTGTTCAAGGTCAGGAAGTTCACAGAGGATTTAGAGCAGGAGGGTTGAGAGGTCCTGGTTGGCAGGGGCTTTACTGCTCCTTACTCAGTCTCTCCTATCAAGACCCAACTCCAGTCAAATAGTAGCTACAGTATTACAACAGTATTACAACACTACGAACCTGCATTGGCAAGAATGATGGAGCATTTTAACTTACACACAATTGTTGTTTTTTTGCATATCCCAACTCCCTCTGAGACACCCACAAGTGCCTTATTTTCTCACTTTGTCGGCTCCGGTATTTGAGCCAGCAATCTTTCGGTAACTGGCCCAATGATCTAAACTTGAGGCTACGTGCCGCCCCTTAGTGGGTCTGCAGGGTGACTCCCCTAGTGGGTCTGGAACCCAGGTCAGCAGCACTACATTGCTGTGTGTCTGTATAGTTGAGGGTATATTGGTTTAGTAATACTCAATTCAGTTCTGTTTCCAGAGGGGATCTCAATGCTGTTACACGTAGCCACGATCACCAAGCTACCCTGACTTAATAAAACCTGAATTGAAAAAGAACAAGATGTGCTTGTCATTATTTTATTTTTTACTTTTACTATTTACTATTTTTTTATTTTTTACTATTATAGTATACCCACATTTCTGTCCACAACTTTTGAATCAGGTAGTAATTAAACAGATACATGCGCTGCCTTTCCAACTGATGTCAAGTTCCAACACAAATATTAATTTGAAAAAGCAATAGACTTTCACATTGTAGGTCTGTTGTTTAAACAATGTAATCATAATATATGACATTTAGCAGATGCTTTCATTCAAAGCGACTTACAGTCATTTGCACATACATTTTACGTATGGGTTTCCCCGGGAATCGAACCCACAACCCTGGTGGTGGGATCGGCATGCTCTACACAGGATCATCATTTATACTGTAATATGTGTTTATAACAGGGAGTGACATTGATAATAAGTCTATAGCAGTATAATAAGTGTTTATAACAATGTACAGCACATCTACCAACACACCGATGCGTTTCAAGAGCCTACACTATTTTGTTTCAGAATCCTCAGACCCCTGACAGGGAGGACCATAGGGGATAGTGCCATCTAGTGGAATGGAAATTAAACTATTATGACAGATATTATTTAATAAAGAATATTGAAAACCTAAATTACTTTTCAGAGATCAGAGAAACTTAACAGAACGCATCTTGAAACAGAAAATATGCCACAATTTGTGAACGATGGACTTTTAATTTGAAGCTTTTTGCTCGATTTGGAACCGTTAATGTCGCTGATTTCATGAAGCTCTCCTGCTCATCAATTACTTCACGAAATCCCGCAACGTGAAAGCGCCAGAAATAAACATCGCGAGATTGTAAATATGTGTAAGAGTCAGAGATTTGAAAGCAGACGCTTTCATCCAAAACGATTTACAGTAATGCGTACATACATTTTTTCTTTTGGGTGGCCCAGGGAAATTAGACTTTTTCGAGTCTTTCGAAGCTATTTTTGTATCTTTTTCTTTGTAATACTGTATGTATTCAATCAATTCGATTTGATCACTTCCCAATGGGCACATAAATCAATTCAATGTTTATTCCACGTTGGTTCAACGTAATTTAATTGAAATTACATGGATATTGTGTCACAGTGAATTGTATAATCTGCAGTCAATTTCATAATGTTTTCATGTGCCACGATTCTGACATTTGACATATGATCCTCAAAGGATTAGGCTAAATAGTTTCAGTGGTGCAGTCGGTGTAATCTCAATTCAATACGATGTGCATTTACTGTACATATAGCCAATATAGCTATTAAACCCATGTTCAGTGACTTTAATCTGTGACGCAAGTGGACAATTATGTTTGTGACGTTCCATGGAACCCACCGTGTAGTTTAAAACTCGATTCTGATTGGCTTGCAGGTCATTCTACAGTGTAAATCATAAATGAAAACGTGCTTTTATATCAGTGTGACAGATTCACAATACCGTGTCTCAAACCGTACCGCGCTTTTATCTGCCTAACGGTATCTTCAAGCAAGACTGGTTAGGCCTTTTGGATAGCTTGTCCAAGGTAAGAATATGCGTCAAGCTATAGCCTACTTTTAATGTTTTAGTTTCCCGAACTCAAGTTACTCCAGTCAAGTGATTAATCGTACATTTGTTGTTTTGACTGAGCAGTCCAATGGCCAATGCTGTTTTTGGACTATGAGACCCTCGGCTATATACTATGATGAGCCAATAACACGCATAGTTTATGCATTAGGCATTGCACAAGTCAGTGTCTAGGTCAGAATATAAAGTAGCTATTTCCGTTAACTCACATTACTCAAGTCAAGTGATTAATCGTAAGAGTTAGTTGTTTTGACTGTCAAAAAAATAACTTTGATGGAATATTCCAAATTACAATGGCAATTATGCATCACAAATTCACATTATTACTTGTATTTCAATGATTCATCCAGGCCCAAGACTTAAAGTCGCCTGAAAGCTGTGTAGCAATAATTCCAGCTTCTGACCAAGAATCATGGATACCTTTCATGTGAGTACTCACACACCAGATTTTTTTTACATACCTCAGAAGGAAGATACCTCAATATCTGGAAGCACTGTCTCATGTACAACTGTTAATGCTATCTCTGAAATGTCTAACTAAATGTTGACTTGATCGTTTCATCAAGACCTTCTCATCACAAGTTGGAACTAGTGGTCAACATTGGGACAATGCCGCCCAAAATAACAGGGACCAACATTTTCATGGAGGTAAGCACTACACTTCTGATGGGTTCAACGATTGTATTACATTATCTAAAAGTGAGAAAGTAAATCCCAGCTGTTTTTATTCTTTTCACAGGGAAGAACAATCCCCATTATGCCATGAATGTTTCATTGCTGAACAACCATAGATATTTTTTCTCTAATTTGGCTCCCGTTCCTCCAACAGTGAGCAAGACCTGTCAGCAGAGCTCACTGGAGCAGGGAGACATGCCGTCACCCTTTTGGCACCTGACAAAGTACACTTTTTTTCTTCTAAATAACACTATAGTAACATCTTCTGCACAAAGTTACATTCCTAATAAGATTGGTGTTAAGTGAGAAAGAATCCTAAAGATGGTCCAATGGGCATGGTCTGAAGGCTCTCGTCATCTCAGTATGTTGAACCACCTGATTTCTTGCAGGCTTGAGATTCAGATCCTGCTGAACGATGTTAAGCATTCGATTAACCACATGCAGGGGACGCTGAACACCATGCAGGGGCAGTGTATTGAGTTGCAGACTGCCATATCTAAGGTAGTGTCAGATGAGTCTCAGATACAGAAGAATAAGTCTATGATGGTATGGTGATAATGATTGAGATGGTGATTATAATAATGATGACTAGCGGTACGGTACCCCACCCTACGGGCGGTAAATCATTGGATCTGATTAATTCAATTCAATGCAATTCAATCTTTGAGGACTGCAACCATAGAAATACAGTTTATTTACACTAATAATAAGCTATTGTCAACTTCCCGTCTATGCTTATCTTGCTCATTGCTCACTGTTACCCTATGTGTGCAACTATTATTGATTTCTCACACAAAAATAATTTGGTTGCAAATGTACCTGGGGCCACGTAAATAATTGTTAGGCTACTCATTTTGAATGAGTGGCAACTTGTGTGACCATAAAAATCTGTGTGCGACTGGGGACAGTAAAATAATTTGGTTACTGACCTGCCCTACATCATAGAAGGCCCTTCAAGTCGGAACTAGAAAATTCGGACATTTCTGACTCTCTGACTCGCTAACTCGTTATGGAATGAGGATTTCAGGTTTCCCACTTGTGAAGTATCAGAATCAACCAGTAGGAAGCTCTACGCTAATAACTTACATTCATTTTAACTCTGAGGTTCCAAGTTTCCGAAAGCATGTGAATGCGTCAATAATTGCCATGGTAATTTTGAATGTTCAGTCAGTGAGCATTATGGGTAATTGTCCTACATACTTACATCAAATGCTTTATGATAGCATCATCTCCTGTAGTAACAGTACCTTTCCAAACACAATTACAATTAAAATTAACAAAGATACAAAATATTGCTAAAGTGAAGAAAATCAGCTCAAAATTGTAGGAGGAAATGCCCCTGCAGCAGGGAGACTTACGGTATTATAATATATTGTAGATAACATTAATATAATTTGTGTATTTACAGTATCAGTACACATGCAAATGGAAGTATATGCTAGGGATTGATCTACACTGAGTGAACAAAACATTAACAACACCTTCCTATTGAGTTTCCCCCCTTTGGTGGTGGACCATTGTTGATACTCAGGGAAAACTGTTGAGCTGAAAAACCCAACAGCATTGCAGTTCTTGACCCAAACCGGAGCACCTGGCACATACTACCATACTCTGTTCAAAGGGACTTAAATCTTTGGTCTTGCCCATTCACCCTCTGAATGACACACATACACAATCCATGTCTCAATTGTCTAAAAATCATTATTTAACCTGCCCCCCCCCCCCCTTCATCTACACTGAGAAGAAGATTTAACAATTCACATCAATAAGGGATTATAGCTTTCACCTGATTTGTCTATGTCACTGAAAGAGAAGGAGTTCTTAATGTTTAATACACTCAGTGTAATGATGTTATAGATTCTAAGTGGTTGATTTTTAGGGAATTCATTTATGCTCTATTTATACCTGCAGATCATCACAGCAGCCGAAGTTGCTGTGCAGAGGGAGGAGATCCTCCGAGCATCAGGCCTCATCCCGTCACAGAGGGAGGAAATGCTCCGAGCATCAGGCCTCATCCTGTCACAGAGGGAGGGGATTCCTCCAAACAGCCAGTGTCCCTGCACAGAGGGAGGGGATTCTCCCAGCAGCTAACATCACTGTGCAGAGGGAGGAGATCTTCCGAGCATCAGGCCTCATCCCTGAAGAGAGGGAGGACATCCGCCTCACAGCCAGTGTCCCTGCACAGAGGGAGGGGACTCTTCCAGCAGCTACTGCAGCTACTGTCACTGTGCGAAAGGAGAAGATCCTCCGAGCATCAGGCCTCATTCCTGCACAAAAGGAGTTGATCCACCTGATGGCCAGTGTCACTGCGCAGAGGAAGGGAATCGTCCCAATGGTCAGCGTCCCTGCGCACAGGGAGGGGATCGTCCCAAAGGCCAGTGTCCCTGCTGAGAGGGAGGAGATCCTCCGAGCATCAGGCCTCATCCCGCCACTGAGGGAGGGTATCCTCCAAACAGCCAGTGTCCCTGCACAGAGGGAGGAGATCCTCCGAGCATCAGGCCTCATCCCATCACAAAGGGAGGGTATCCTCCAAACAGCCAGTGTCCCTGCACAGAGGGAGGGGATTCTCCCAGCAGCTAACATCACTGTGCAGAGGGAGGAGATCTTCCGAGCATCAGGCCTCATCCCTGAAGAGAGGGAGGACATCCGCCTCACAGCCAGTGTCCCTGCACAGAGGGAGGGGATTCTTCCAGCAACTACTGCAGCTACTGTCACTGTGCGAAAGGAGAAGATCCTCCGAGCATCAGGCCTCATTTCTGCACAAAAGGAGTTGATCCACCTGATGGCCAGTGTCACTGCGCATAGGAAGGGAATCTTCCCAATGGTCAGCGTCCCTGCGCACAGGGAGGGGATCGTCCCAAAGTCTAGTGTCCCTGCTGAGAGGTTGGAGATCCTCCGAGCATCATGCCTCATCCCGCCACCAAGGGAGGGTATCCTCCAAACAGCCAGTGTCCCTGCACAGAGAGAGGAGATCCTCCGAGCATCAGGCCTCATCCCATCACAGAGGGAGGGTATCCTCCAAACAGCCAGTGTCCCTGCACAGAGGGAGGGGATCTTTCGAGCATCAGGCCTCATCCCTGAAGAGAGGGAGGAGATCCTCCTCACAGCCAGTGTCCCTGTGAAGAATGAAAACATTCATCCACAACCACCTTCCATCATCCCCATGTTGGCACCACTGCGGAAATGGGATGGTGGAGCGTGTACTCCACCTGTGGATTTCTATTCCAAGAGAAGAGGTCACTTAACCTTACCTAATTAGTAAAGAAATTACTATTGTGAGAATAAGTTGTGATAGATCAAATGTATGGCTCATGTGAGTGTATAGCTGTAATACTTTCATGCATTTTCTACATAAAAATGTTTAGCTCCATTGTACTTTTACATTTGAGTCATTTAGCAGACACTGTTATCCAGAGCGACTTACAGTAGTGAGTCTATACATTTTCATACTCCAGTGAATCTCTCCAGGATTTCACATGGATTTTTTTCATATTTGCGGATAAATATGCTAGATTTTGCAGCGACAATTATGACATTTTGCATTGCAATATGCAATTGTTTTGTCCAATTTGTTGCAAAAATGCGCTGACAAGGGAAAAAACTGTGTTGATGTGTCGCTTGATTAAACCATATTATGCAGTAAATGTGCGGTGATTGGTTGAAATTGCGATCCCTCTTTTTGTACTGTGGTAATTGTCAGTTCTATGCGATAATATTGTGATGTGACTATTTTATGCAGAAATAGTTTGGTGATTGGTCACATTTGTAAGCCCTCACATAATATGCAGGGAATTGTTGATTTTGCAACCAAAACAATGCGGTGGCAGAGTCCTGGAGTAACCTCCCAGTAATCCCTGTGACTGCGTGTAGGTTAAGATTGGGTTGTAACAGAGTATCAGAGCAAGACGTTCCTACCTGTCAGCTAGTAATTGTTCTGTATGGTGACATGAGCAGAGTGGCCTGACTTCTCCCACTTATTACAGATGTCCGACTTAGATATGTTGAGCATCCTGCTATGATGTCCATCACCAAGCCGGAACACTCCGATGCCAACCCTCAGTTCCAGACTGGCACCCGGCCGGTGGCTGAGCCCGAGACCCCTGCTGTTCACAATAACAGTGGAGGCTGGCTGAGCTGGGTCTTTGGGAGTGGAAGAGCTAATAAGAAGGAGGTTCATCTACCTGAGGACAAAGACAGATCTGTAAGGAACTGGTTATTAACACTATATTCTATGTAGAGACAATTGAGTGGATTTAAAAAATATATTTAAAAAATTGTGGCTTGCTTCACGTTGCTAATATCTTCTTCCTCAGATTGTCTGGGATCCAACTCTGCACAGATGGGTTAACAAAACTGAGCCCAAGGCTGAAGTACACACTTAAATTCAAATAAATTAAAAACAGTGAACAACCATTGTATTTCAACTGTGCTAATATTACCAACAATTTTGAAAATGTGTTGATGTGTTTTACAGAACAAGTGTGTACCACCACCTCCACCGATGGGGACATATGGATATCAGGGGAACACTGGCAGTGTCCCCAAAGGAGTGAATCCCTACTCTATGAAAGCAGGTGAATATTGCTTTAGAATACATGTGGTTTAACCAATACTGTGTCAGCCAATCATAGATGTCCCTGGTGGTCACCTGCTAACACCTTTCCCACTGCCAGCAGGTCTATGGGGCAGCAGATACCCCACAATGCATTACAATGATGGGACCAACAACTCAAAGCCTCCAAGCAATGGGGCTGGACTGCTTCCTAGACAGCTCTCTGGCTTGCTCCCTCCTTCACACTTTGACCTCATGGCACCAATGGTTGTGCCACCTGACACTCTACACTACTGAGGTATGACTCTGGAAAATCCTTCCAAATTGTATCCATTCATCATTAACTGTGATTTGACTTTAACATCGCAAATGGCTGAAGTAGCAAGGATGTTAACTATTTTTTCATTTTTGTCCAACAGGCCATTTTCCCAAATTGGATTTGCCATACATAGATTTTTTCAGCATTAAAAATGTATTAAAAGATGATCTTTTACTTAAATATCTCCTTTGTGTCCTCATGTTCACATGAATTTGATGTGTTCTATCATCATTTACAATTCTTATTGCTTCTGCATTTACGTTACTTACTGTACAGACAAATAAATATTATATGCATATATTTTATTTTAGACATTACAAAAACATTTTTTCATGCTTTCTGGATTTCTTACATTTACTTACTGTACAGGAAAGTATATTTTATACACATATTTAAACAAAACAAAAACATTTTATTTATGTATTCAGTAGATGGCGGCAGGGTAGCCTAGTGGTTACAGCGTTGGACTAGTAACCTGAATGTTGCAAGTTCAAACCCCTGAGTTGACAAGGTAAAAATCTGTCGTTCTGCCCCTGAACAGGCCATCATTGAAAATAAGAATTGGTTCTTAATTAACTGACTTGCCTTGTTAAAAAAAGACACAACGAAATATATTTAGATGCATTTTCAATTCCTAAATGTCAATATTTTTATTTTCTGTGCCACGTGTTTATGCCCATTTATGTACATCCTGTATACACCTCACACACATGGTCAGGGGCTTAAAAAATAAGAAAACAGTAACAGAGTTTACATTTTTGAGTTTGCATCCCAATATGACACTTTAAATATTTCAAAGAAGACTGAAATGTAACAAAACACCTATTGTGTTTATTGAGATGTACACTGAGATGCTCAGTTGGTCAATATTTCCCTCCAGTGATTCCCCAACATCTTGTCAACATGGGAACCAAAAATGGAGCAGATATCTTATACCAACCTATCTAAATAGACATGTATCCATAACAAGGCCTAGGAGGCCCCTATACTGTCCAAAAATCTCTCCAAAATGTCACATATTTTAAAGCATCTTTATTTTCATGCATATAACTTGGCAAAAATTGGGGGGACCAAATTCACATTCTTTTGTGTAGACAATCATTTTTTATGATTTCATGACTGTTTGATAGTAGGTCCCTGAATGGTCAAAAACCTCTTCAAATAGAAGTATGTTTGTAGCACAAAATATCTTACAGGAAGGCCCTCTCACTCTCTCATCATGTCACAAGCAGACAGGCTCCCAGAGGCAGGGCCATAAAAGGCCCCATCTTACTCAGCTGCCGCTGCCCTCTCCAACAGCCATCAGCACAGAACAGCATGAATCAAATCAAAGTTTATTTGTCACATGCGCCGAATACCGCAGTGAAATGCTTACTTACAGGCTCTAACCAATAGTGCAAAAAAAAGGTATTAGGTGAACAATAGGTAGGTTAAGAAATAAAAACACCGGTAAGAAGACAGTGAAAAATACAGTAGTGAGGCTATAAAACTAGCGAGGCTACATACAGACACCGGTTAGTCAGGCTGATTGAGGTAGAATGTACATGTAAATATGGTTAAAGTGACTATGCATATATGATGAACAGAGAGTAGCAGCAGTGTAACTTTTCGATGGCCATAATAAATAGATATGCCGATAGTGGACAACCTTCTTTTATGAGAAGTAGCCATTATTTACTATTGTCACATGTGCTCCCTCTCCGGCCTCTAGGTCACCAGGCTGTTCATTATGGCGCACACCTGTCACCAGCCTTACACGCATTATGACACTCACCTCATCTGACATCTGACATCTGACACTCACCTCATCTGACACTATCAATTGATTAAGCTATTCACATTCTGTACAATAAAATACATTTAAACCCAGACAGCTTTTAGGGAAACACTTGTGACCTCTCGTTGGGTTAAGCCAAGGAAGAAGATTAGCCAGCAGTTGAAGCTTACATTTTTCTGCGTCAGTAGGCCTACTCGGTCTGGGGTGGAAAGGTAGGCCTAACTTGAAAGTACCATGCTCAGATCCCTACGGACGTCTCAGAGTTAATTATTTACAAACAGGGACAGTTTCGTTGCAAATAACATGCACTGTTTTGGCATTGTAGAAATATAATAAGATGAACACATAGGACTATCTCTCTGTCTATACTGTAATTTCAGTCATTTGTGATTTATTTAAAACGTTTCTACTAATACTGTATGGTAACTATTGAAGTCCACTCTTGTACAGCACACTAAAGGTGTATCTCTTTCTCTACAATTTAGGAGATTTTAAGATATTTTGTTGTTTGTGATGGTACTCTAGGTGCGAGGTACATCCTGTGCCAGTCAGTTGATGGTGGATGACCTTCTGACCCCGTGCTCGCCAGGTGACCCGGCGGCCATAGAATTGACCTAGGACCTAGGATCAAGAGAGACGCTCAAGTGTTTTAGTACTATATCTCTTGACACAATGATGAAAATAATCATGGCCTCTAAACCTTCAAGCTGCATACTGGACCATATTCCAACTAAACTACTGAAAGAGCTGCTTCCTGTGCTTGGCCCTCCTATGTTGAACATAATAAACGGCTCTGTATCCACCGGATGTGTACCAAACTCACTAAAAGTGGCAGTAATAAAGCCTCTCTTGAAAAAGCCAAACCTTGACCCAGAAAATATAAAAAACTATCAGCCTATATCGAATCTTCCATTCCTCTCAAAAATTTTAGAAAAGGCTGTTGCGCAACAACTCACTGCCTTCCTGAAGACAAACAATGTATACGAAATGCTTCAGTCTGGTTTTAGACCCCATCATAGCACTGAGACGGCACTTGTGAAGGTGGTAAATGACATTTTAATGGCATCGGACCGAGGCTCTGCATCTGTCCTCGTGCTCCTAGACCTTAGTGCTGCTTTTGATACCATCGATCACCACATTCTTTTGGAGAGATTGGAAACCAAAATTGGTCTACACGGACAAGTTCTGGCCTGGTTTAGATCTTATCTGTCGGAAAGATATCAGTTTGTCTCTGTGAATGGTTTGTCCTCTGACAAATCAACTGTAAATTTCGGTGTTCCTCAAGGTTCCGTTTTAGGACCACTATTGTTTTTACTATATATTTTACCTCTTGGGGATGTTATTCGAAAACATAATGTTAACTTTCACTGCTATGCGGATGACACACAGCTGTACATTTCAATGAAACATGGTGAAGCCCCAAAATTGCCCTTGCTAGAAGAATGTGTTTCAGACATAAGGAAGTGGATGGCTGCAAACTTTCTACTTTTAAACTCGGACAAAACAGAGATGCTTGTTCTAGGGCCCAAGAAACAAAGAGATCTTCTGTTGAATCTGACAATTAATCTTAATGGTTGTACAGTCGTCTCAAATAAAACTGTGAAGGACCTCGGCGTTACTCTGGACCCTGATCTCTCTTTTGAAGAACATATCAAGACCATTTCAAGGACAGCTTTTTTCCATCTACGTAACATTGCAAAAATCAGAAATCTTCTGTCCAAAAATGATGCAGAAAAATTAATCCATGCTTTTGTCACTTCTAGGTTAGACTACTGCAATGCTCTACTTTCCGGCTACCCGGATAAAGCACTAAATAAACTTCAGTTAGTGCTAAATACGGCTGCTAGAATCCTGACTAGAACCAAAAAATTTGATCATATTACTCCAGTGCTAGCCTCTCTACACTGGCTTCCTGTCAAAGCAAGGGCTGATTTCAAGGTTTTACTGCTAACCTACAAAGCATTACATGGGCTTGCTCCTACCTATCTCTCTGATTTGGTCCTGCCGTACATACCTACACGTACGCTACGGTCACAAGACGCAGGCCTCCTAATTGTCCCTAGAATTTCTAAGCAAACAGCTGGAGGCAGGGCTTTCTCCTATAGAGCTCCATTTTTATGCAACGGTCTGCCTACCCTTGTCAGAGACGCAAACTCGGTCTCAACCTTTAAGTCTCTACTGAAGACTCATCTCTTCAGTGGGTCATATGATTGAGTGTAGTTTGGCCCAGGAGTGGGAGGGTGAACGGAAAGGCTCTGGAGCAACGAACCGCCCTTCCGCCCTTGCGGAGGTCTTTGTGGGCTATACTCAGCCTTGTCTCAGGATGGTAAGTTGGTGGTTGAAGATATCCCTCTAGTGGTGTGGGGGCTGTGCTTTGGCAAAGTGGGTGGGGTTATATCCTTCCTGTTTGGCCCTGTCCGGGGGTGTCCTCGGATGGGGCCACAGTGTCTCCTGACCCCTCCTGTCTCAGCCTCCAGTATTTATGCTGCAGTAGTTTATGTGTCGGGGGGCTGGGGTCAGTTTATTATATCTGGAGTACTTCTCCTGTCCTATTCGGTGTCCTGTGTGAATCTAAGTGTGCGCTCTCTAATTCTCTCCTTCTCTCTTTCTTTCTCTCTCTCGGAGGACCTGAGCCCTAGGACCATGCCCCAGGACTACCTGACATGATGACTCCTTGCTGTCCTAGTCCACCTGGCTGTGCTGCTGCTCCAGTTTCAACTGTTCTGCCTTATTATTATTCGACCATGCTGGTCATTTATGAACATTTGAACATCTTGGCCATGTTCTGTTATAATCTCCACCCGGCACAGCCAGAAGAGGACTGGCCATCCCACATATGCTCTCTCTAATTCTCTCTTTCTTTCTCTCTCTCGGAGGACCTGAGCCCTAGGACCATGCCCCAGGACTACCTGACATGATGACTCCTTGCTGTCCTAGTCCACCTGGCTGTGCTGCTGCTCCAGTTTCAACTGTTCTGCCTTATTATTATTCGACCATGCTGGTCATTTATGAACATTTGAACATCTTGGCCATGTTCTGTTATAATCTCCACCCGGCACAGCCAGAAGAGGACTGGCCACCCCACATAGCCTGGTTCCTCTCTAGGTTTCTTCCTAGGTTTTGGCCTTTCTAGGGAGTTTTTCCTAGCCACCGTGCTTCTACACCTGCATTGCTTGCTGTTTGGGGTTTTAGGCCGGATTTCTGTACAGCACTTTGAGATATCAGCTGATGTACGAAGGGCTATATAAATACATTTGATTTGATTTGAATTGACCTGGATGGATGTGCCTAGCGACAAGCTGCTGGAGCCCATCATCTGCATGGTGAGATACACACATTCACAGCACAGACACACTCACATTCACTGCTCACAAACATACTGGAACATGCTGTTTCAACATACACATCCAGGCATTTGAGTTTGAGTTTGAGTTTATTTTTATTTTTACAGGGACAGTGCACATTAATCAACGTTTCAGTAAAAGTGCCGGTTTTAGCCAGCCGGCTAATTTTCAACCGCAGTCCCTGGGCAGGTTATTAAAAACAATTACAATATAGACAATAGCAGCATAGAACAAGCAAGACATAGCAACATAGGACAAGCAAGACATAGCATACAGAGCAACATAGGACAAGCAAGACGTAGCATACAGACAGAGCAACATAAAACAAAAAGCAGCAAGACAAAATTCATAAAAGCAACAAAGTGTTTCCACACCTCACAAGCTACAGACAACAGACAACATGGAAAGCGGCAACACACAGCTAGGGACCATGTTCACAAATCTGATTGACCTTTAGCCATGTCTTCAAGCATTTTGTGAAAGTGTGATATGTGGTGCAGTTGTGTGTGTCTGATGGCAGTGTATTCCAGACATGGGAAGCTCTCACAGAGAATGCAGATTTACTAAAGGTGCTTTTCCTTAGGGGAGCTATACAGTCACCTCTCATGGCAGACCTTGTGGATCTGCTGCCATATGTCTGGGTTTTCTGTTTAACAAAAATATTGAGTGGAGGGGGAGCCAGGCCATTAAGGATCTTGAATACAAGACATGCGTCGGTGTATTGCACAAGATTTTCCCAACTCAAGAGCTCATGCTTTCTAAGAATGTGACAATGATGATGGCTATTGGGCTTCCTATCAAGCACTTTGAGAGCCTGTTTGTAGACAGACTGAATAGGTTTTAATGTTGTACAGCAAGCTTGGGCCCAACTAGTCAAGCAGTATGTTAAGTGGGGGAGTATCATAGTTTCGAAGTACAGTTTTGCTACCTCTGTAGTCAAACAATTTCAAACTGACTCTCACATTTGTGTCATTTCTGAACCATGCTCATGATTTTGTTTGTCTTCTGTGTGTGTCCCTCTATCCTCCAGTCTGACGTGCTGTGCTCACTATCCACCACACAACCCACAGTCAACATGGAGGTCTTGTTCAAGGTCAGGAAGATCACAGAGGACTTAGAGCAGGAGGGTTGAGAGGTCCTGGTTGGCAGGGGCTTTACTGCTTCTTACTCAGTCTCTCCTATCAAGACCCAACTCCAGTCAAATAGTAGCTACAGTATTACAACAGTATTACAACACTACGAACCTGCATTGGCAAGAATGATGGAGCATTTTAATTTACACACAATTGTTTTTTTTTTGCATATCCCAACTCCCTCTGAGACACCCACAAGTGCCTTATTTTCTCACTTTGTCGGCTCCGGTATTTGAGCCAGCAATCTTTCGGTAACTGGCCCAATGATCTAATCTTGAGGCTACGTGCCGCCCCTTAGTGGGTCTGCAGGGTGACTCCCCTAGTGGGTCTGGAACCCAGGTCAGCAGCACTACATTGCTGTGTGTCTGTATAGTTGAGGGTATATTGGTTTAGTAATACTCAATTCAGTTCTGTTTCCAGAGGGGATCTCAATGCTGTTACACGTAGCCATGATCACCAAGCTACCCTGACTTAATAAAACCTGAATTGAAAAAGAACAAGATGTGCTTGTCATTATTTTATTTTTTACTTGTATTATAGTATACCCACATTTCTGTCCACAACTTTTGAATCAGGTAGTAATTCAACAGATACATGCACTGCCTTTCCAACTGATGTCAAGTTCCAACACAAATATTAATTTGAAAAAGCAATAGACTTTCACATTGTAGGTCTGTTGTTTAAACAATGTAATCATAATATATGACATTTAGCAGATGCTTTCATTCAAAGCGACTTACAGTCATTTGCACATACATTTTACGTATGGGTTTCCCCGGGAATCGAACCCACAACCCTGGTGGTGGGATCGGCATGCTCTACACAGGATCATCATTTATACTGTAATATGTGTTTATAACAGGGAGTGACATTGATAATAAGTCTATAGCAGTGTAATAAGTGTTTATAACAATGTACAGCACATCTACCAACACACCGATGCGTTTCAAGAGCCTACACTATTTTGTTTCAGAATCCTCAGACCCCTGACAGGGAGTAGCATAGGGGATAGTGCCATCTAGTGGAATGGAAATTAAACTATTATGACAGATATTATTTAATAAAGAATATTGAAAACCTAAATTACTTTTCAGAGATCAGAGAAACTTAACAGAACGCATCTTGAAACAGAAAATATGCCACAATTTGTGAACGATGGACTTTTAATTTAAAGCTTTTTGCTCGATTTGGAACCGTTAATGTCGCTGATTTCATGAAGCTCTCCTGCGCATCAATTACTTCACGAAATCCCGCAACGTGAAAGCGCCAGAAATAAACATCGCGAGATTGTAAATATGTGTGAGAGTCAGAGATTTGAAAGCAGACGCTTTCATCCAAAACGATTTACAGTAATGCGTACATACATTTTTTCTTTTGGGTGGCCCAGGGAAATTAGACTTTTTCGAGCTCTTTCTTTGTAATACTGTATGTATTCAATCATTTCGATTTGATCACTTCCCAATGGGCACATAAATCAATTCAATGTTTATTCCACGTTGGTTCAACGTAATTTAATTGAAATGACATGGATATTGTGTCACAGTGAATTGTATAATCTGCAGTCAATTTCATTATGTTTTCATGTGCCATGATTCTGACATTTGACATATGATCCTCAAAGGATTAGGCTAAATAGTTTCAGTGGTGCAGTCGGTGTAATCTCAATTCAATACGATGTGCATTTACTGTACATATAGCCAATATAGCTATTAAACCCATGTTCAATTACTTTAATCTGTGACGCAAGTGGACAATTATGTTTGTGACGTTCCATGGAACCCACGGTGTAGTTTAAAACTCGATTCTGATTGGCTTGCAGGTCATTCTACAGTGTAAATCATAAATGAAAACGTGCTTTTATATCAGTGTGACAGATTCACAATACCGTGTCTCAAACCGTACCGCGCTTTTATCTGCCTAACGGTATCTTCAAGCAAGACTGGTTAGGCCTTTTGGATAGCTTGTCCAAGGTAAGAATATGCGTCAAGCTATAGCCTACTTTTAATGTTTTAGTTTCCCGAACTCAAGTTACTCCAGTCAAGTGATTAGTCTTAAATTTGTTTTTTTGACTGAGCAGTCCAATGGCCAATGCTGTTTTTGGACTATGAGACCCTCGGCTATATACTATGATGAGCCAATAACACGCATAGTTTATGCATTAGGCATTGCACAAGTCAGTGTCTAGGTCAGAATATAAAGTAGCTATTTCCGTTAACTCAAATTACTCAAGTCAAGTGATTAATCGTAAGAGTTAGTTGTTTTGACTGTCAAAAAAATAACTTTGATGGAATATTCCAAATTACAATGGCAATTATGCATCACAAATTCACATTATTACTTGTATTTCAATGATTCATCCAGGCCCAAGACATAAAGTCGCCTGAAAGCTGTGTAGCAATAATTCCAGCTTCTGACCAAGAATCATGGATACCTTTCATGTGAGTACTCACACACCAGATTTTTTTTACATACCTCAGAAGGAAGATACCTCAATATCTGGAAGCACTGTCTCATGTACAACTGTTAATGCTATCTCTGAAATGTCTAACAAAATGTTGACTTGATCGTTTCATCAAGACCTTCTCATCACAAGTTGGAACTAATGGTCAACATTGGGACAATGCCGCCCAAAATAACAGGGACCAACATTTTCATGGAGGTAAGCACTACACTTCTGATGGGTTCAAAGATTGTATTACATGATCTAAAAGTGAGAAAGTAAATCCCAGCTGTTTTTATTCTTTTCACAGGGAAGAACAATCCCCATTATGCCATGAATGTTTCATTGCTGAACAACCATAGATATTTTTCCTCTAATTTGGCTCCCGTTCCTCCAACAGTGAGCAAGACCTGTCAGCAGAGCTCACTGGAGCAGGGAGACATGCCGTCACCCTTTTGGCACCTGACAAAGTACACTTTTTTCTTCTAAATAACACTATAGTAACATCTTCTGCACAAAGTTACATTCCTAATAAGATTGGTGTTAAGTGAGAAAGAATCCTAAAGATGGTCCAATGGGCATGGTCTGAAGCCTCTCGTCATCTCAGTGTGTTGAACCACCTGATTTCTTGCAGGCTTGAGATTCAGATCCTGCTGAACGATGTTAAGCATTCGATTAACCACATGCAGGGGACGCTGAACACCATGCAGGGGCAGTGTATTGAGTTGCAGACTGCCATATCTAAGGTAGTGTCAGATGAGTCTCAGATACAGAAGAATAAGTCTATGATGGTATGGTGATAATGATTGAGATGGTGATTACAATAATGATGACTAGCGGTACCCCACCCTATGGGCGGTAAATCATTGGATCTGATTAATTCAATTCAATGCAATTCAATCTTTGAGGACTGCAACCATAGAAATACAGTTTATTTACACTAATAATAAGCTATTGTCAACTTCCCGTCTATGCTTATCTTGCTCATTGCTCACTTTTACCCTATGTGTGCAACTATTATTGATTTCTCCCACAAAAATCATTTGGTTGCAAATGTACCTGGGGCCACGTAAATAATTGTTAGGCTACTCATTTTGAATGAGTGGCAACTTGTGTGACCATAAAAGTCTGTGTGCGACTGGGGACAGTAAAATAATTTGGTTACTGACCTGCCCTACATCATAGAAGGCCCTTCAAGTCGGAACTAGAAAATTCGGACATTTCTGACTCTCTGACTCGCTAACTCGTTATGGAATGAGGATTTCAGGTTTCCCACTTGTGAAGTATCAGAATTAACCAGTAGGAAGCTCTACGCTAATAACTTACATTCATTTTAACTCTGAGGTTCCAAGTTTCCGAAAGCATGTGAATGCGTCAATAATTGCCATGGTAATTTTGAATGTTCAGTCAGTGAGCATTATGGGTAATTGTCCTACATACTTACATCAAATGCTTTATGATAGCATCATCTCCTGTAGTAACAGTACCTTTCCAAACACAATTACAATTAAAATTAACAAAGATACAAAATATTGCTAAAGTGAAGAAAATCAGCTCAAAATTGTAGGAGGAAATGCCCCTGCAGCAGGGAGACTTACGGTATTATAATATATTGTAGATAACATTAATATAATTTGTGTATTTACAGTATCAGTACACATGCAAATGGAAGTATATGCTAGGGATTGATCTACACTGAGTGAACAAAACATTAACAACACCTTCCTATTGAGTTTCCCCCCTTTGGTGGTGGACCATTGTTGATACTCAGGGAAAACTGTTGAGCTGAAAAACCCAACAGCATTGCAGTTCTTGACCCAAACCGGTGCACCTGGCACATACTACCATACTCTGTTCAAAGGGACTTAAATCTTTGGTCTTGCCCATTCACCCTCTGAATGACACACATACACAATCCATGTCTCAATTGTCTAAAAATCATTCTTTAACCTGCCCCCCCCCCCCCCCCATCTACACTGAGAAGAAGATTTAACAATTCACATCAATAAGGGATTATAGCTTTCACCTGATTTGTCTATGTCACTGAAAGAGAAGGTGTTCTTAATGTTTAATACACTCAGTGTAATGATGTTATAGATTCTAAGTGGTTGATTTTTTAGGGAATTAATTTATGCTCTATTTATACCTGCAGATCATCACAGCAGCCGAAGTTGCTGTGCAGAGGGAGGAGATCCTCCGAGCATCAGGCCTCATCCCGTCACAGAGGGAGGAAATGCTCCGAGCATCAGGCCTCATCCTGTCACAGAGGGAGGGTATCCTCCAAACAGCCAGTGTCCCTGCACAGAGGGAGGGGATTCTCCCAGCAGCTAACATCACTGTGCAGAGGGAGGAGATCTTCCGAGCATCAGGCCTCATCCCTGAAGAGAGGGAGGACATCCGCCTCACAGCCAGTGTCCCTGCACAGAGGGAGGGGATTCTTCCAGCAGCTACTGCAGCTACTGTCACTGTGCGAAAGGAGAAGATCCTCAGAGCATCAGGCCTCATTTCTGCACAAAAGGAGTTGATCCACCTGATGGCCAGTGTCACTGCGCAGAGGAAGGGAATCGTCCCAATGGTCAGCGTCCCTGCGCACAGGGAGGGGATCGTCCCAAAGGCTAGTGTCCCTGCTGAGAGGTTGGAGATCCTCCGAGCATCAGGCCTCATCCCGCCACAGAGGGAGGGGAATGTCCGAACAGCCAGTGTCCCAGCACAGAGGGATGGGATTCTCTCAGCAGCCAGCATCACTGAACAGAGGGAGGGGATTCTTCCAGCAGCTTCTATCACTGTGCCGAAGAAGAAGATCCGCAGAGCATCAGGCCTCATTCCTGCACAAAAGGAGTTGATCCACCTGATGGCCAGTGTCACTGCGCAGAGGAAGGGAATCGTCCCAATGGTCAGCGTCCCTGCGCACAGGGAGGGGATCGTCCCAAAGGCCAGTGTCCCTGCTGAGAGGGAGGAGATCCTCCGAGCATCAGGCCTCATCCCGCCACTGAGGGAGGGTATCCTCCAAACAGCCAGTGTCCCTGCACAGAGGGAGGAGCTCCTCCGAGCATCAGGCCTCATCCCATCACAGAGGGAGGGTATCCTCCAAACAGCCAGTGTCCCTGCACAGAGGGAGGGGATCTTCCGAGCATCAGGCCTCATCCCATCACAGAGGGAGGGTATCCTCCAAACAGCCAGTGTCCCTGCACAGAGGGAGGGGATCTTCCGAGCATCAGGCCTCATCCCGCCACCAAGGGAGGGTATCCTCCAAACAGCCAGTGTCCCTGCACAGAGGGATGAAGAGAGGGAGGAGATCCTCCTCACAGCCAGTGTCCCTGTGAAGAATGAAAACATTCATCCACAACCACCTTCCATCATCCCCATGTTGGCACCACTGCGGAAATGGGATGGTGGAGCGTGTACTCCACCTGTGGATTTCTATTCCAAGAGAAGAGGTCACTTAACCTTACCTAATTAGTAAAGAAATTACTATTGTGAGAATAAGTTGTGATAGATCAAATGTATGGCTCATGTGAGTGTATAGCTGTAATACTTTCATGCATTTTCTACATAAAAATGTTTAGCTCCATTGTACTTTTACATTTGAGTCATTTAGCAGACACTGTTATCCAGAGCGACGTACAGTAGTGAGTCTATACATTTTCATACTCCAGTGAATCTCTCCAGGATTTCACATGGATTTTTTTCATATTTGCAGATAAATATGCTAGATTTTGCAGCGACAATTATGACATTTTGCATTGCAATATGCAATTGTTTTGTCCAATTTGTTGCAAAAATGCACTGACAAGGGAAAAAACTGTGTTGATGTGTCGCTTGATTGAACCATATTATGCAGTAAATGTGCGGTGATTGGTTGAAATTGCGAGCCCTCTTTTTGTACTGTGGTAATTGTCAGTTCTATGCGATAATATTGTGATGTGACTATTTTATGCAGAAATCGTTTGGTGATTGGTCACATTTGTAAGCCCTCACATAATATGCAGGGAATTGTTGATTTTGCAACCAAAACAATGCGGTGGCAGAGTCCTGGAGTAACCTCCCAGTAATCCCTGTGACTGCGTGTAGGTTAAGATTGGGTTGTAACAGAGTATCAGAGCAAGACGTTCCTACCTGTCAGCTAGTAATTGTTCTGTATGGTGACATGAGCAGAGTGGCCTGACTTCTCCCACTTATTACAGATGTCCGACTTAGATATGTTGAGCATCCTGCTATGATGTCCAACACCAAGCCGGAACACTCCGATGCCAACCCTCAGTTCCAGACTGGCACCCGGCCGGTGGCTGAGCCCGAGACCCCTGCTGTTCACAATAACAGTGGAGGCTGGCTCAGCTGGGTCTTTGGGAGTGGAAGAGCTAATAAGAAGGAGGTTCATCTACCTGAGGACAAAGACAGATCTGTAAGGAACTGGTTATTAACACTATATTCTATGTAGAGACAATTGAGTGGATTTAAAAAATAAAAATAAATTGTGGCTTGCTTCACATTGCTAATCTCTTCTTCCTCAGATTGTCTGGGATCCAACTCTGCACATATGGGTTAACAAAACTGAGCCCAAGGCTGAAGTACACACTTAAATTAAATTAAAAACAGTGAACAACCATTGTATTTCAACTGTGCTAATATTACCAACAATTTGGAAAATGTGTTGATGTGTTTTACAGAACAAGTGTGTACCACCACCTCCACCGATGGGGACATATGGATATCAGGGGAACACTGGCAGTGTCCCCAAAGGAGTGAATCCCTACTCTATGAAAGCAGGTGAATATTGCTTTAGAATACATGTGGTCTAACCAAGACTGTGTCAGCCAATCATAGATGTCCCTGGTGGTCTCCTCGCTAACACCTTTCCCACTGCCAGCAGGTCTATGGGGCAGCAGATACCCCACAATGCATTACAATGATGGGACCAACTCAAAGCCTCCAAGCCATGGGGCTGGACTGCTTCCTAGACAGCTCTCTGGCTTGCTCCCTCCTTCACACTTTGACCTCATGGCACCAATGGTTGTGCCACCTGACACTCTACACTACTGAGGTATGACTCTGGAAAATCCTTCCAAATTGTATCCATTCATCATTAACTGTGATTTGACTTTAACATAGCAAATGGCTGAAGTAGCAAGGATGTTAACTATTTTTCATTTTTGTCCAACAGGCCATTTTCCCAAATTGGATTTGCCATACATAGTTTTTTTCAGCATTAAAAATGTATTAAAATATGATATTTTAATTAAATATCTCCTTTGTGTCCTCATGTTCACATGAATTTGATGTGTTCTATCATCATTTACAATTCTTATTGCTTCTGCATTTACGTTACTTACTGTACAGACAAATAAATATTATATGCATATATTTTATTTTAGACATTACAAAAACATTTTTTCATGCTTTCTGGATTTCTTACATTTACTTACTGTACAGGAAAGTAGTGGTTAGTGGTTAGAGCGTTGGACTAGTAACCTGAAGGTTGCAAGTTCAAACCCCCGAGTTGACAAGGTACAAATCTGTCGTTCTGCCCCTGAACAGGCACTGTTCCTAGGCCATCATTGAAAATAAGAATTTGTTCTTAACTGACTTGCCTTGTTAAATAAAGGTTAAAAAAGACACAACGGATCACGTGACCCTTGGACGAGATGGCCGCATAAACTAAGAGCTCCCCACAAGTAGTTTCCAATTCCTAGTCTTACCTCCACTCCAAGTTCACACTCATTTAGCTTTAGCAAGAAAAAGTCATGGCGGCTACAAAAGGCGACACACTACAGGTGACATTTTTACCCGGACTCGAGTATTAGCGACGGAAAAAGCCTCCAAGAAGAAGCTAGCTTCAGAAAAAACTAGCGCCATTAGCCAGGAGCAAGAGAACCCGCTCCCCCACGAGGCACAACGAATGCCAAGCTCGCACTCTGTCGAAGACATCCTTTCTGAGTTGAGATCCCAACGTACAGAACTAAACACTAAATTAGATGCCATTAATTCTCAGCTCAGTGCGATAGGGGGCAAGGTGACAATCCTGGAAAACGCTTTGCCTGACATCAACAACAAGATAACCATAAACGCGGGGCGCCTGGACGAGGCAGAGGGGCGAATCCTATCCATGGAAAACTTATTGACAGATGCCATGGAAACAATTGCATATGCTAAAAAGAAAATCGAGCATCTGGAAGAGAAAACAGAGGACCTGGAAAACAGGGGGCGAAGGAATAATTGTGTTCAATTCAATCTGGGCGAAAAAGAAGAGGGAAAACATGCCACTGATCCGCTACCTGCAAGACAAACTTCCCGAGTGGCTCCACCTGCCCACCGACAGGCCCATAGAACTCGAGAGAGCTCACCGAGCACTGAGGCCCCCACCAGCAGCCAGACAACCAGCGCGCCCAATCACCATACGTTTCCTGAGATTCACCGACAAGGAACGAGTCCTACAGGCGGCGAAAAACAACACCATCACAGTGGGAAACGCCAAACTCGCTTTACACCAGGACCTGTCAGCTGGAATACGCCGAAAGCGCCGAGAATTTGACGAAGTGAAGAAATACTCCATTGACCGAGGCATCTTCAGGGGATTCAAATACCCAAACGAGCTCAGGATTCTTCACCAAGGAGCCTTGCGACACTTCAAAACTCCCGAAGAGGCAAAACGTTTTTTGAAAGACAATCCTGGCCAATGAGAAACAGACCAATGACTAAATGCGATTAATGCCATTACTAAAGGAGGTAAGACGACATATAGCCGATATCCAGAGATCCACCCCCTAAATGTCATTATAGCCGTCCAATTTATACTTATTGTCCTTTAACTGAGAGGGATGGGCTGTATAGCCTAACCTAGGCCTACTAATGTTTCAGCCTACTTTTATTTCCCTGTTTTTTTGTTGTTGCTATTATTACCTGGGGTTCCCTATGTCCCTTGGGGGAGGCATATGTAGGCTGGGCTATTGATTTTATTTTTCTCCCCTCTTTTACTGGGGTCTGGGGGGTAATAGATCCAACGGGATGTGTCGAGTTGTTTGGGAACTAAAGGCTAAATATAGTTTCAGCACCATAGTTTCAGTGGTGCAGTCGGTGTAATCTCAATTCAATACGATGTGCATTTACTGTACATATAGCCAATATAGCTATTAAACCCATGTTCAGTGACTTTAATCTGTGACGCAAGTGGACAATTATGTTTGTGACGTTCCATGGAACCCACCGTGTAGTTTAAAACTCGATTCTGATTGGCTTGCAGGTCATTCTACAGTGTAAATCATAAATGAAAACGTGCTTTTATATCAGTGTGACAGATTCACAATACCGTGTCTCAAACCGTACCGCGCTTTTATCTGCCTAACGGTATCTTCACGCACGACTGGTTAGGCCTTTTGGATAGCTTGTCCAAGGTAAGAATATGCGTCAAGCTGTAGCCTACTTTTAATGTTTTAGTTTCCCGAACTCAAGTTACTCCAGTCAAGTGATTAGTCTTAAATTTGTTGTTTTGACTGAGCAGTCCAATGGCCAATGCTGTTTTTGGACTATGAGACCCTCGGCTATATACTATGATGAGCCAATAACACGCATAGTTTATGCATTAGGCATTGCACAAGTCAGTGTCTAGGTCAGAATATAAAGTAGCTATTTCCGTTAACTCAAATTACTCAAGTTAAGTGATTAATCGTAAGAGTTAGTTGTTTTGACTGTCAAAAAAATAACTTTGATGGAATATTCCAAATTACAATGGCAATTATGCATCACAAATTCACATTATTACTTGTATTTCAATGATTCATCCAGGCCCAAGACATAAAGTCGCCTGAAAGCTGTATAGCAATAATTCCAGCTTCTGACCAAGAATCATGGATACCTTTCATGTGAGTACTCACACACCAGATTTTTTTTACATACCTCAGAAGGAAGATACCTCAATATCTGGAAGCACTGTCTCATGTACAACTGTTAATGCTATCTCTGAAATGTCTAACAAAATGTTGACTTGATCGTTTCATCAAGACCTTCTCATCACAAGTTGGAACTAGTGGTCAACATTGGGACAATGCCGCCCAAAATAACAGGGACCAACATTTTCATGGAGGTAAGCACTACACTTCTGATGGGTTCAAAGATTGTATTACATTATCTAAAAGTGAGAAAGTAAACCCCAGCTGTTTTTATTCTTTTCACAGGGAAGAACAATCCCCATTATGCCATGAATGTTTCATTGCTGAACAACCATAGATATTTTTCCTCTAATTTGGCTCCCGTTCCTCCAACAGTGAGCAAGACCTGTCAGCAGAGCTCACTGGAGCAGGGAGACATGCCGTCACCCTTTTGGCACCTGACAAAGTACACTTTTTTTCTTCTAAATAACACTATAGTAACATCTTCTGCACAAAGTTACATTCCTAATAAGATTGGTGTTAAGTGAGAAAGAATCCTAAAGATGGTCCAATAAGCATGGTCTGAAGGCTCTCGTCATCTCAGTATGTTGAACCACCTGATTTCTTGCAGGCTTGAGATTCAGATCCTGCTGAACGATGTTAAGCATTCGATTAACCACATGCAGGGGACGCTGAACACCATGCAGGGGCAGTGTATTGAGTTGCAGACTGCCATATCTAAGGTAGTGTCAGATGAGTCTCAGATACAGAAGAATAAGTCTATGATGGTATGGTGATAATGATTGAGATGGTGATTATAATAATGATGACTAGCGGTACCCCACCCTACGGGCGGTAAATCATTGGATCTGATTAATTCAATTCAATGCAATTCAATCTTTGAGGACTGCAACCATAGAAATACAGTTTATTTACACTAATAATAAGCTATTGTCAACTTCCCGTCTATGCTTATCTTGCTCATTGCTCACTGTTACCCTATGTGTGCAACTATTATTGATTTCTCACACAAAAATAATTTGGTTGCAAATGTACCTGGGGCCACGTAAATAATTGTTAGGCTACTCATTTTGAATGAGTGGCAACTTGTGTGACCATAAAAGTCTGTGTGCGACTGGGGACAGTAAAATAATTTGGTTACTGACCTGCCCTACATCATAGAAGGCCCTTCAAGTCGGAACTAGAAAATTCGGACATTTCTGACTCTCTGACTCGCTAAGTCGTTATGGAATGAGGATTTCAGGTTTCCCACTTGTGAAGTATCAGAATCAACCAGTAGGAAGCTCTACGCTAATAACTTACATTCATTTTAACTCTGAGGTTCCAAGTTTCCGAAAGCATGTGAATGCGTCAATAATTGCCATGGTAATTTTGAATGTTCAGTCAGTGAGCATTATGGGTAATTGTCCTACATACTTACATCAAATGCTTTATGATAGCATCATCTCCTGTAGTAACAGTACCTTTCCAAACACAATTACAATTAAAATTAACAAAGATACAAAATATTGCTAAAGTGAAGAAAATCAGCTCAAAATTGTAGGAGGAAATGCCCCTGCAGCAGGGAGACTTACGATATTATAATATATTGTAGATAACATTAATATAATTTGTGTATTTACAGTATCAGTACACATGCAAATGGAAGTATATGCTAGGGATTGATCTACACTGAGTGAACAAAACATTAACAACACCTTCCTATTGAGTTTCCCCCCTTTGGTGGTGGACCATTGTTGATACTCAGGGAAAACTGTTGAGCTGAAAAACCCAACAGCATTGCAGTTCTTGACCCAAACCGGTGCACCTGGCACATACTACCATACTCTGTTCAAAGGGACTTAAATCTTTGGTCTTGCCCATTCAACCTCTGAATGACACACATACACAATCCATGTCTCAATTGTCTAAAAATCATTCTTTAACCTGCCGCCCCCCCCCCCCCCCCCCCCCCCTTCATCTACACTGAGAAGAAGATTTAACAATTCACATCAATAAGGGACTATAGCTTTCACCTGATTTGTCTATGTCACTGAAAGAGAAGGTGTTCTTAATGTTTAATACACTCAGTGTAATGATGTTATAGATTCTAAGTGGTTGATTTTTTAGGGAATTAATTTATGCTCTATTTATACCTGCAGATCATCACAGCAGCCGAAGTTGCTGTGCAGAGGGAGGAGATCCTCCGAGCATCAGGCCTCATCCCGTCACAGAGGGAGGAAATGCTCCGAGCATCAGGCCTCATCCTGTCACAGAGGGAGGGTATCCTCCAAACAGCCAGTGTCCCTGCACAGAGGGAGGGGATTCTCCCAGCAGCTAACATCACTGTGCAGAGGGAGGAGATCTTCCGAGCATCAGGCCTCATCCCTGAAGAGAGGGAGGACATCCGCCTCACAGCCAGTGTCCCTGCACAGAGGGAGGGGATTCTTCCAGCAGCTACTGCAGCTACTGTCACTGTGCGAAAGGAGAAGATCCTCAGAGCATCAGGCCTCATTTCTGCACAAAAGGAGTTGATCCACCTGATGGCCAGTGTCACTGCGCAGAGGAAGGGAATCGTCCCAATGGTCAGCGTCCCTGCGCACAGGGAGGGGATCGTCCCAAAGGCTAGTGTCCCTGCTGAGAGGTTGGAGATCCTCCGAGCATCAGGCCTCATCCCGCCACAGAGGGAGGGGAATGTCCGAACAGCCAGTGTCCCAGCACAGAGGGATGGGATTCTCTCAGCAGCCAGCATCACTGAACAGAGGGAGGGGATTCTTCCAGCAGCTTCTATCACTGTGCCGAAGAAGAAGATCCGCAGAGCATCAGGCCTCATTCCTGCACAAAAGGAGTTGATCCACCTGATGGCCAGTGTCACTGCGCAGAGGAAGGGAATCGTCCCAATGGTCAGTGTCCCTGCGCACAGGGAGGGGATCGTCCCAAAGGCCAGTGTCCCTGCACAGAGGGAGGGGATCTTCCGAGCATCAGGCCTCATCCCTGAAGAGAGGGAGGAGATCCTCCTCACAGCCAGTGTCCCTGTGAAGAATGAAAACATTCATCCACAACCACCTTCCATCATCCCCATGTTGGCACCACTGCGGAAATGGGATGGTGGAGCGTGTACTCCACCTGTGGATTTCTATTCCAAGAGAAGAGGTCACTTAACCTTACCTAATTAGTAAAGAAATTACTATTGTGAGAATAAGTTGTGATAGATCAAATGTATGGCTCATGTGAGTGTATAGCTGTAATACTTTCATGCATTTTCTACATAAAAATGTTTAGCTCCATTGTACTCTTACATTTGAGTCATTTAGCAGACACTGTTATCCAGAGCGACTTACAGTAGTGAGTCTATACATTTTCATACTCCAGTGAATCTCTCCAGGATTTCACATGGATTTTTTTCATATTTGCGGATAAATATGCTAGATTTTGCAGCGACAATTATGACATTTTGCATTGCAATATGCAATTGTTTTGTCCAATTTGTTGCAAAAATGCACTGACAAGGGAAAAAACTGTGTTGATGTGTCGCTTGATTGAACCATATTATGCAGTAAATGTGCGGTGATTGGTTGAAATTGCGAGCCCTCTTTTTGTACTGTGATAATTGTCAGTTCTATGCGATAATATTGTGATGTGACTATTTTATGCAGAAATAGTTTGGTGATTGGTCACATTTGTAAGCCCTCACATAATATGCAGGGAATTTTTCATTTTGCAACCAAAACAATGCGGTGGCAGAGTCCTGGAGTAACCTCCCAGTAATCCATGTGACTGCGTGTAGGTTAAGATTAGGTTGTAACAGAGTATCAGAGCAAGACGTTCCTACCTGTCAGCTAGTAATTGTTCTGTATGGTGACATGAGCAGAGTGGCCTGACTTCTCCCACTTTACAGATGTCCGACTTAGATATGTTGAGCATCCTGCTATGATGTCCATCACCAAGCCGGAACACTCCGATGCCAACCCTCAGTTCCAGACTGGCACCCGGCCGGTGGCTGAGCCCGAGACCCCTGCTGTTCACAATAACAGTGGAGGCTGGCTCAGCTGGGTCTTTGGGAGTGGAAGAGCTAATAAGAAGGAGGTTCATCTACCTGAGGACAAAGACAGATCTGTAAGGAACTGGTTATTAACACTATATTCTATGTAGAGACAATTGAGTGGATTTAAAAAATAAAAATAAATTGTGGCTTGCTTCACATTGCTAATCTCTACTTCCTCAGATTGTCTGGGATCCAACTCTGCACAGATGGGTTAACAAAACTGAGCCCAAGGCTGAAGTACACACTTAAATTAAATTAAAAACAGTGAACAACCATTGCATTTCAACTGTGCTAATATTACCAACAATTTGGAAAATGTGTTGATGTGTTTTACAGAACAAGTGTGTACCACCACCTCCACCGATGGGGACATATGGATATCAGGGGAACACTGGCAGTGTCCCCAAAGGAGTGAATCCCTACTCTATGAAAGCAGGTGAATATTGCTTTAGAATACATGTGGTCTAACCAAGACTGTGTCAGCCAATCATAGATGTCCCTGGTGGTCTCCTCGCTAACACCTTTCCCACTGCCAGCAGGTCTATGGGGCAGCAGATACCCCACAATGCATTACAATGATGGGACCAACTCAAAGCCTCCAAGCCATGGGGCTGGACTGCTTCCTAGACAGCTCTCTGGCTTGCTCCCTCCTTCACACTTTGACCTCATGGCACCAATGGTTGTGCCACCTGACACTCTACACTACTGAGGTATGACTCTGGAAAATCCTTCCAAATTGTATCCATTCATCATTAACTGTGATTTTACTTTCACATCGCAAATGGCTGAAGTAGCAAGGATGTTAACTATTTTTTCATTTTTGTCCAACAGGCCATTTTTCCAAATTGGATTTGCCATACATAGATTTTTTCAGCATTAAAAATATATTAAAAGATTATCTTTTAATTAAATATCTCCTTTGTGTCCTCATGTTCACATGAATTTGATGTGTTCTATCATCATTTACAATTCTTATTGCTTCTGCATTTACGTTACTTACTGTACAGACAAATAAATATTATATGCATATATTTTATTTTAGACATTACAAAAACATTTTTTCATGCTTTCTGGATTTCTTACATTTACTTACTGTACAGGAAAGTATATTTTATACACATATTTAAACAAAACAAAAACATTTTATTTATGTATTCCGTAGACGGCGGCAGGGTATCCTAGTGGTTAGAGCGTTGGACTAGTAACCTGAAGGTTGCAAGTTCAAACCCCCGTGTTGACAAGGTACAAATCTGTCGTTCTGCTCTCAGTTCTGCACTGTTCCTAGGCCATCATTGAAAATAAGAATGTGTTCTTAATTAACCCTGCCTTGTTAAAAAAAGACACAACCGGGGGGGCGGAGCTAGCATGTGAACATCTGTGCGTGAGAGTCTCCTGCAAGTTTTTTTGCGAAATAATCTAATTGAACCTACTTTATGGCACTTTTTACAACAAACGTTTCTTTCTAATACAAGATTGTAACTTTTTATATGAAAATGCCGAGTAATAAGCGACCAAAGGACAATAAATCCACAGCGGAGGCCTACTCCCCACTAAACAACGAGACAGAGGCACATGCAACAACGTGACACTTACAGAACTTACCCGGGCTTTGGGGGAGCTACGTGTTGCTACAGCTGAGGATCTTAAGGCCACTATTGCTGAACTGGACACCAAAATCGAGAGCATCATTCGAACGGTCGCTTCGCATGGCCAGAGTATTGTGGACCTTGAGAAAGCTTCTGAATTCAACGCTGGTAGGATCGACGAGTTAGAGAAGCTATGCACGTCATTGCAGGATACTGTGCAGAGGCTTTCTGTGAAAGTGGTGGACCTGGAGGGCCGATCCAGACGTAATAACCTTCGCGTTGTTGGTCTGGCAGAGGGGGTAGAGGCGGGCTCTCGCCCCACCGACTTCTTCGCCAAGCTATTGAAGGATGCAATGGGATCGGATGTTTTGGATTCGGATCCCCAGCTGGACCGCGCACATCGCTCCCTTGTCCCAGTGCCTGGATCGGGCAAACGTCCTCGCCCAGTAATCATCTGTTGTCACAGTTTCAAGACCAAGGATCTTATCCTGCGTGAAGCTCGAATGAGGGGCAACCTGTCACATAAAGGGCATCCATTCCGTGTCTATGAGGATTATGCGCCCGATGTGGAAAAGTATCGCGCCGACTATAGAGATGTCATGACCAAACTCTACAAACTCCATCTTCGCCCAGCCTTACTCTTCCCTGCAAGACTAAGAATTACCCCGCCTTCCGGTGAGAAGATTTGGCTCTCCTCGGTTTTGGACGCAGAGAAGTTTATCCGGGGATATACACCAATCCCCCGTACAGGTTAGAGTGCCTTGTTATTGCGTGTTACGGTCTGCTCATGGACTCGAATCCATACTGTACCATATTGGGTGAAAACGTATTAAACGGACTCAACAAGGGCTACCGAACATGTAAGACGCTGAGCAGACCAATGGATGGCGGTCAGAGCTCTCAATTCACTTTCATCCCGGCTGTGCTCAGAGCGATGCATATTTTTTACTTCCAGGTTTGATCACTGACACCTTCGGACGGATATACTTATATTCCCCCACTTTTGTTTTGTTTCGTTATTTATTTTACAATCCTTACATTATTCTTACTACCATACCATGTATTTATTGCTTGCAGGGGACTGGGGGTGATGGTTTGGAGGGGGAAGACACCTGGTTAGCAGGTTGATGTTTTGTGCCGTTCTGCCTTTGTCTGGCCGGTGGGCCTCTCTCCCGACTAGAGTCCCACCAGCCCTCTGTAGTGCTTATGTCTGTGTAGGTGTGCATACATATAATTACTATTTGTACTTTATTACTATTTTCTCTTAGCATTTTAGTATTATGTATGTGTATATTTTAAATCAGTGTAGATTGTTATTCTGGGGTATGAATGTTTGTATGTGTATATGTGCATATGGATGTATATACATATTCTTTAAATATATATTTTTATATATGATTTTTTTGTGTGGGTATGTATGCATACATGTATATGTATGTATATGTGTGTGTGTGTGTGTGTGTGTGTATGTGTGTATGTATATATATGTATATATACGTATGTGTATCTATATGTATGTATGTATGTATGTGTGTGTATGTATGTGTGTATGTATGTATATATGTATGTATGTATATGTATGTGTTTATGTATGTGTGCGTATGTATGTATGTATGTATGTATATGTATGTATATGTATATATATATATATATGTATATGTGTATGTGTGTGTGTATGTATGTGTGTATATATATATAATGTATATATTTTTATTTAAACATGTTTTTTTTATGGGGGGAACGTTTAATTTAACAAATCCTTGTTCCGATCTCCTGACCCACAGTATGTAAAGGTACGGCTGACTATGTCGGTTGCGGATGGTTTATTTTTTGACCGGCAGTGCTTAGCAATATAATCTTGAGGCTATATCTTGCTTATCTCTGGGATTGACCCAGGATGACGCTTAAATGCGCAATATGTTTAAGTTGCAACTTATTCTGTTTAGGTTTATTAGATGTTAACTGAACACTTAACTCGCGGGAGCCTCCTCAGTTCATATGTTAGTAGAAGTTCTAGGATAGTGAGAGGTGAACGTATAGTTGGGATTTTATTTTTGTTTTACCTCTTGTTCGAGGTCGCGCCGTGCTTTTTTGGCATCGGCCAGACAATGTGTTTATTATTTGTATTTTTCCTTTTTTTTTCTCCTGTTTGTACATGCCTGTTAAATGTGGGTTGATGGGGGGGGGGGGGGGGGGGGTAAGTGTTGGGGAAATTAGGGGAACAGGGTGGGAAGTAAAGGTGCTTGCAGGGGGGGAGGGGTGGGTTGGATACTGCTCGGGTGTAGGTGCTACATATGCTGATCGTGATGGTTTGGTGCGCTTTCTTACCTTTTTATCAAGTTACATGGTATGCAGGCCACCATAGGAACTACAAACGAGAGGAGGGCGGGGCTTACATTCACTTCCTGGAATGTCAAGGGTTTAAACGAACCAATTAAGAGGGGCAAGGTCCTAGCCCACTTGAAAGCACTCTCGTCTGATATTATATTTTTGCAAGAAACCCATCTGAAGAATAACTCTCATAGCAGACTTAAGTGTAGGTGGGTGGGGCAAGTGTATCACTCTAACTTCTCTGCCAAAACGAGAGGCACAGCGATTCTGGTACGGAAAGGAATTCCCTTTCTACATAAAACCACTATTGCGGATAAAGAGGGTCGGTATGTGATCGCAATAGGAGAAATCCACTCTACCTCAGTAACTCTACTAAATATCTATGGGCCAAACATTGACAACCCCTCTTTTTTCAAAAGAGTCCTTGCCCTGATTCCAGATATCTCCCATACTAACCTGGTCATTGGAGGGGACCTTAACTGTGTGCTAGACCAATATTTGGATAGATCCTCTACCCGGCGAACCCCTACCTCCTATCCCAGCATTATTGTGGGAAACACTGAAGGCTTATCTGAGAGGCTGTATCATCTCCTTTCAGGCTGCCAGGAGTAGGCAAAACAGAGGAAAACTGGAAGAACTGGAGGGACAAATTCACTTACTGGATAGGGAGAATGCTAGCCACCCATCTATGGAGAAACATAAAAAAATTACCTCTTTAAAATTTGAATATAATCAGATTCTCTCAGCTAAAATTGCTAATTCTTTTCTCTATGCCAAGCAAAAATATTTTGAGTTTGGTGACAAACCACACAAATTACTCGCCAGACAACTTCGAAAAAATGTGAGTGACCGAATGATTCACAGGGTTAAATCTGCATCTGGGGAATTACTCTCTTCCCCCAAAGACATCAATGACAGATTCCGGCAGTTTTATGAGACTCTATATACATCTAAAGCGGATCCTAACCCCTTAATTATGCAAACATTTTTGGAGGACTGTAATCTTCCTGCCCTGAACCAGGAAGATTCTAACTTCCTGAATAAGGAAATATCTCTTGATGAAATTCGAGAAACAATTAAATCTCTAAAGAGTGGCAAGACCCCGGGCCCAGATGGATACCCTGGTGAATTCTATAAAACATTCAGCAACATGCTCTCTCCCTATCTGCACAAAATGTTGGTTCAGGCCAATGAGGATGGAGCTCTCCCTTCTACTTTGGACAAAGCGTTCATTACAGTTATACATAAGAAGGGTAAAGATCCAGAAGAGGTAGGGTCATACAGACCAATATCTCTCCTTAATACAGACCAAAAGATTTTAGCAAAAACTCTGGCTAACAGGCTTAGCACTTTAATTGGCAAATTGGTCCATTCGGATCAGACCGGCTTTATCCCTAACAGAAACTCATTCTTCAATCTCAGGCGCCTCTTCAATATTATGTATTCTCAGAGGTTACCCAACGTGGACCTTGCCGTCATATCTCTTGACGCCGAAAAGGCCTTTGACCAAGTTGAGTGGCCCTATCTATTCAAGGTCTTACAGAAATTTAATATTGGAGATAGGTTCATAAATTGGATCCAGCTTTTATATAGGAACCCCTGTGCCAGAATACTCACTAACCAATCATTGTCGCCCCGATTTAACCTCAACAGGGGGACAAGGCAGGGTTGTGCACTGTCGCCTCTGTTCTTCGCCCTAATTATCGAACCGCTCGCTCAGACGATTAGATCTCATGCAGCAATACACAGCTATAATACTAAAGATACTCTAAATAAGATCTCCCTATACGCAGATGACATCCTCCTCTATGTAACAGAACCCCAGGTTAGTATCCCAGCTATTCTTGATGTGATCAATTTGTTTGGTACCTTCTCGGGATACAGAATAAATTGGAACAAGAGTGAATTAATGCCCATACGGTCGCAAAATGCCTCCTGGCTAGAACATCTCCCATTTAAGTTATCTTCAGAAAAATTTACCTACCTAGGAATTGTAGTTACCAAACAATACTCCTTACTATTTAAAGAGAATTTCCCCTCTCTGATACAAAAACTCAAAGCAAACATACTATTTTGGAGAACTCTCCCAATTTCTCTCCTCGGAAGAATTAATGCCATTAAAATGGTCTTCCTCCCACAACTGCTCTACCTATATCAGAACATCCCAGTATTCATACCTAAATCCTTTCATAAACAACTGGACTCAATTATCAATCCTTTCATCTGGGATTATAAAACACACAGGATAGGTAAAAAACACCTCTGTAAATCCAAGATGGAAGGAGGATTGTCTCTCCCAAATTTTATATTTTATTACTGGGCCGCTAACCTCCGCATTGTTACGTTTCTGCTGGATGACGTACTTCCGGCATCCAGCTGGCTTAGTATGGAGCGTGAGGAGTGTCACCCCTTCTCTATTGGCGCTGTGATTTTGTCGCCTGTCAATCTGGAGATGTCACTTTATTGTAACAATCCTATTATACACAGCACAGTCCAAATCTGGAAGCAAATGAAAGTCCACTTTGAGCTTAGACCAATGTCATTCATGCTCCCTGTCGCCAGGAATCCCTCCTTTGCCCCTTCTAACCTTGATAACACCTTTGAGCGATGGGGAGAGTTGGGGATAAGTACCATAGGGGATTTATACATAGAAGGGACCTTTGCTTCCTTTGAGTTGCTGAGGGAAACTTATAACCTTCCCAGAAGTACTTTTTTCAGATACCTACAAATTAGAGACTACGTTAGGAAACACCTCCCAACATTTGGGAATGCCAAACCTTCCATGTTTGACGGATGCATAAAAATATGCCCCACCTCCGATAAACTGATATCGCGTCTATATGATGCTTTTCAATCTGTTAGCACACCTTCCACTGATGCCATCAAGGCAAAATGGGAGGAAGAACTAGGGACTGACATCTCGGTGGCAGACTGGGAAGAGAGCTTGGAGTATATCCACACATGCTCCATTAATTCCAGACATTGTCTCATACAATTCAAGGTTTTACACAGATTACACTATTCCAAAACTAAACTGCATAGGATATTTCCTGACACATCCCCTACATGTGATAAATGTCAGGCTGTGCAGGGTACACTACTCCACTGCTTTGCCCTATGCTCTAGCTTGCATGGTTATTGGAGTGGAATTTTTGGGATCCTCTCTGAAGTTTTGGAGACTTCAATAGATCCAGACCCGCTTCTGATAATCCTGGGAGTATCTGAGTCCCTAAACGGATTAACCAACCCCCAAAAACAACTAATCTCGTACGGTCTCATCTCGGCAAAAAAACTAATCTTGTTGTTTTGGAAGAGGAGGGAAGCGCCCTCTACCAAATTATGGCTCAGTGAATTGGCAAACACTGTACACTTAGAAAGAATTAGATATATTCTGAACAATAAATTATCAACATTTGATCAAATCTGGCAGCCTTTCCTCTCCTACTTGGACGAGTCGGCGCTGTGAATTTGTACTTATTAACGCACTCTCAATTGTAATATTTTAATCTACCTTTGGGCAGCATGTGCTGGCCCTGCCACCCGAGCAGTTGGGAGGGGGTGGGGGGGGGGGGGTGGGGGGTTGGGGGAATAAGGGGGGGGGATAGGGGGGACATCTTCCCTCTTTGTTTCTACGTGTCCTTGTTTTGTATGTCGTGTTTTGTATTATTTGTTCTGCACCCAGAACTCTGGGTCTTGTTGTTCCTGTATGCTCTTTTGTGTTTAGATAAGAATTGTATACCTGTCTTGTATACCACCTATACACCATTCTTGTGTGTGTTTAATAAAAAATATTTGAAACAAAAAAAGACACAACGAAATATATTTAGATGCATTTTCAATTCCTAAATGTCAATATTTTATTTTCTGTGCCACGTGTTTATGCCCATTTATGTACATCCTGTATACACCTCACACACATGGTCAGGGGCTTAAAAAATAAGAAAACAGTAACATGTCAGATAGAGTTTACATTTTTGAGTTTGCATCCCAATATGACACTTTAAATATTTCACAGAATACTGAAATGTAACAAAACACCTATTGTGTTTATTGAGATGTACACTGAGATGCTCAGTTGGTCAATATTTCCCTCCAGTGATTCCCCAACATCTTGTCAACATGGGACCCAAAAATGGAGCAGATATCTTATACCAACCTATCTAAATAGACATGTATCCATAACAAGGCCTAGGAGGCCCCTATACTGTCAAAACATCTCTCCAAAATGTCACATATTTTAAAGCATCTTTATTTTCATGCATATAACTTGGCAAAAAAAATTGGGGGGACCAAATTCACATTCTTTTGTGTAGACAATCATTTTTTATTTTTTATTTATTTTTTTTATTTCACCTTTATTTAACCAGGTAGGCTAGTTGAGAACAAGTTCTCATTTGCAACTGCGACCTGGCCAAGATAAGGCATAGCAGTGTGAACAGACAACACAGAGTTACACATGGAGTAAACAATTAACAAGTCAATAACACAGTAGAAAAAGGGGAGTCTATATACATTGTGTGCAAAAGGCATGAGAAGGTAGGCGAATAATTACAATTATGCAGATTAACACTGGAGTGATAAATGATCAGATGGTTATGTACAGGTAGAGTGTGTGCAAAAGAGCAGAAAAATAAATAAATAAAAACAGTATGGGGATGAGGTAGGTGAAAATGGGTGGGCTATTTACCAATAGACTATGTACAGCTGCAGCGATCGGTTAGCTGCTCAGATAGCAGATGTTTGAAGTTGGTGAGGGAGATAAAAGTCTCCAACTTCAGCGATTTTTGCAATTCGTTCCAGTCACAGGCAGCAGAGAACTGGAACGAAAGGTGGCCAAATGAGGTGTTGGCTTTAGGGATGATCAGTGAGATACACCTGCTGGAGCGCGTGCTACGGATGGGTGTTGCCATCGTAACCAGTGAACTGAGATAAGGCGGAGCTTTACCTAGCATGGACTTGTAGATGACCTGGAGCCAGTGGGTCTGGCGACGAATATGTAGCGAGGGCCAGCCGACTAGAGCATACAAGTCGCAGTGGTGGGTGGTATAAGGTGCTTTAGTGACAAAACGGATGGCACTGTGATAAACTGCATCCAGTTTGCTGAGTAGAGTGTTGGAAGCAATTTTGTAGATGACATCGCCGAAGTCGAGGATCGGTAGGATAGTCAGTTTTACTAGGGTAAGTTTGGCGGCGTGAGTGAAGGAGGTTTTAGTTTGCGGAATAGAAAGCCGACTCTTGATTTGATTTTCGATTGGAGATGTTTGATATGGGTCTGGAAGGAGAGTTTAGAGTCTAGCCAGACACCTAGGTACTTATAGATGTCCACATATTCAAGGTCGGAACCATCCAGGGTGGTGATGCTGGTCAGGCGTGCGGGTGCAGGCAGCGAACGGTTGAAAAGCATGCATTTGGTTTTACTAGCGTTTAAGAGCAGTTGGAGGCCACGGAAGGAGTGCTGTATGGCATTGAAGCTCGTTTGGAGGTTAGATAGCACAGTGTCCAAGGACGGGCCGGAAGTATATAGAATGGTGTCGTCTGCGTAGAGGTGGATCAGGGAATCGCCCGCAGCATGAGAAGCATCATTGATATATACAGAGAAAAGAGTCGGCCCGAGAATTGAACCCTGTGGCACCCCCATAGAGACTGCCAGAGGACCGGACAGCATGCCCTCCGATTTGACACACTGAACTCTGTCTGCAAAGTAATTGGTGAACCAGGCAAGGCAGTCATCCGAAAAACCGAGGCTACTGAGTCTGCCGATAAGAATACGGTGATTGACAGAGTCGAAAGCCTTGGCAAGGTCTATGAAGACGGCTGCACAGTACTGTCTTTTATCGATGGCGGTTATGATATCGTTTAGTACCTTGAGCGTGGCTGAGGTACACCCGTGACCGGCTCGGAAACCAGATTGCACAGCGGAGAAGGTACGGTGGGATTTGAGATGGTCAGTGACCTGTTTGTTGACTTGGCTTTCGAAGACCTTAGATAGGCAGGGCAGGATGGATATAAGTCTGTAACAGTTTGGGTCCAGGGTGTCGCCCCCTTTGAAGAGGGGGATGACTGCGGCAGCTTTCCAATCCTTGGGGATCTCAGACGATATGAAAGAGAGGTTGAACAGGCTGGTAATAGGGGTTGCGACAATGGCGGCGGATAGTTTCAGGAATAGAGGGTCCAGATTGTCAAGCCCAGCTGATTTGTACGGGTCCAGGTTTTGCAGCTCTTTCAGAACATCTGCTATCTGGATTTGGGTAAAGGAGAACCTGGAGAGGCTTGGGCGAGTAGCTGCGGGGGGGGGGGGGGGGGGCTGTTGGCCGAGGTTGGAGTAGCCAGGCGGAAGGCATGGCCAGCCGTTGAGAAATGCTTGTTGAAGTTTTCGATAATCATGGATTTATCGGTGGTGACCGTGTTACCTAGCCTCAGTGCAGTGGGCAGCTGGGAGGAGGTGCTCTTGTTCTCCATGGACTTCACAGTGTCCCAGAACTTTTTGGAGTTGGAGTTACAGGATGGAAACTTCTGCCTGAAGAAGTTGGCTTTAGCTTTCCTGACTGACTGTGTGTATTGGTTCCTGACTTCCCTGAACAGTTGCATATCGCGGGGACTATTCGATGTTATTGCAGTCCGCCACAGGATGTTTTTGTGCTGGTCGAGGGCAGTCAGGTCTGGAGTGAACCAGGGGCTATATCTGTTCTTTATGATTTCATGACTGTTTGATAGTAGGTCCCTGAATGGTCAAAAACCTCTTCAAATTGAAGTATGTTTGTAGCACAAAATATCTTACAGGAAGGCCCTCTCACTCTCTCATCATGTCACAAGCAGACAGGCTCCCAGAGGCAGGGCCATAAAAGGCCCCATCTCACTCAGCTGCCGCTGCCCTCTCCAACAGCCATCAGCACAGAACAGCATGAATCAAATCAAAGTATATTTGTCACATGCGCCGAATACCGCAGTGAAACGCTTACTTACAGGCTCTAACCAATAGTGCAAAAAAAAGGTATTAGGTGAACAATAGGTAGGTTAAGAAATAAAAACAACAGTAAGAAGACAGTGAAAAATACAGTAGCGAGGCTATAAAACTAGCGAGGCTACATACAGACACCGGTTAGTCAGGCTGATTGAGGTAGAATGTACATGTAAATATGGTTAAAGTGACTATGCATATATGATGAACAGAGAGTAGCAGCAGTGTAAAGAGGGGTTGGCAGGTGGTGGGATTTCTAATCCCTTGATATTATTGTAGGATCGGATTTTAATAGCTAACTTTTCGATGGCCATAATAAATAGATATGCCGATAGTGGACAACCTTCTTTTATGAGAAGTAGCCATTATTTACTATTGTCACATGTGCTCCCTCTCCGGCCTCTAGGTCACCAGGCTGTTCGTTATGGCGCACACCTGTCACCAGCCTTACACGCATTATGACACTCACCTGGACTCCATCACCTCCTTGATTACCTGCCCTTTATATGTCCCTCCCTTTGGTTTCTACCCCCATTAGTCATTGTTGCTGTTTCATGTCAGTGCGCTGTTTGTGTTCCTTGTTTGTTCATTTATTTATTAATTAAATGTATTCATTCCCTGAACTTGCTTCCTGACTCTCAGCGTACATCCGTACAACTATTTTTCACCTAGGGTTACTATACATGATTTTAACCCATTTTATAAGAGATTTTCCAAAATTGAAATGTTCCAGGCATTAATATATAAACTCCAGTCGTACTTTATGAAAAGCCTTTTAAAAGTCAGCTATGAATAGCAGGCCTGGTTTCCCTGATTGTTCATAGTGTTCTATTGGTTGCAGTACTTGCTTTATATGATCTCCAATATATTGTCCATGTAAAAAACCTGTCTGATTAGAATGAATAATGTCCGACAACACCTTTTTAATTCTATGCGCTATACATTTTGCTAGCATTTTTGCATCACAACACTGAAGTTTAAGGGGCCTCCAATTTTTTTATGGACTGGATCTTTATATTTACCACTTTGAATCGTGTTTCAGTAATAATGAAGGAGTGGTTAAAACATGATAATAACGGTCCTCTGAGGATATCAAAAAAGGTTTATCAGAGTTATTGACCTCACAAGAAGTCAGATTCAAGTAACTTACATTGTGGTGCTGAAACTTGAAGCAGCAGCCACGGCACAAACAATTGGAAATGGACAGCTCATGGTGCTGAAAGTATGCAAATTTGAGTAAACATCATTCATTTTAAACGTCTTCATTTTAATTAGGGATATGTGTTGGAGCCTATTTCTTCCTATTTAAGAAATAAGAGGCAGGCCTACCGGTTTGACTGATGAAATTAGGCTATCGGCTGCTATATCCATAGGTATGTTAGTCAATTCCTCCACCCGCCATGCACTCTTTAAATAGCCCACCTCTGTGTCTGTTAAGACTTGAAGTTAGTGTGTATGAGAGGGTATGCCATAGGCCTACCTTTTCTTAAAGAAAAGGGCAAAAAGTACAGGCCTACCCACTATTAGTTTAATATTTTGAGGAAAATGAAACAGATGTGATTATATACAGTTATCTATAACAACACTTTGGTCCGCGATTCTTAATGCTAGAAACAAGCTGTAAAATAGGAATAACTGGGAAAGACGTGACTCTGATGCATATGGGGATATTGTTGTTTCATTTGCTTTGGATATAATCGAATCTGACACTATCAATTGATTAAGCTATTCACATTCTGTACAATAAAATACATTTAAACCCAGACAGCTTTTAGGGAAACACTTGTGACCTCTCGTTGGGTTAAGCCAAGGAAGAAGATTAGCCAGCAGTTGAAGCTTACATTTTTCTGCGTCAGTAGGCCTACTCGGTCTGGGGTGGAAAGGTAGGCCTAACTTGAAAGTACAATGCTCAGATCCCTACGGACGTCTCAGAGTTAATTATTTACAAACAGGGACAGTTTCGTTGCAAATAACACACACTGTTTTGGCATTGTAGAAATATAATAAGATGAACACATAGGACTATCTCTCTGTCTATACTGTCATTTCAGTCATTTGTGATTTATTTAAAACGTTTCTACTAATACTGTATGGTAACTATTGAAGTCCACTCTTGTACAGCACACTAAATGTGTATCTCTTTCTCTACAATTTAGGAGATTTTAAGATATTTTGTTGTTTGTGATGGTACTCTAGGTGCGAGGGACATCCTGTGCCACCAGTCAGTTGATGGTGGATGACCTTCTGACCCCGTGCTCGCCAGGTGACCCGGCAGCCATAGAATTGACCTGGATGGATGTGCCTAGCGACAAGCTGCTGGAGCCCATCATCTGCATGGTGAGAAACACACATTCACAGCACAGACCCACTCACATTCACTGCTCACAAACATACTGGAACATGCTGTTTCAACATACACATCCAGGCATTTCAAACTGACTCTCACATTTGTGTAATTTCTGAACCATGCTCATGATTTTGTTTGTCTTCTGTGTGTGTCCCTCTGCCCTCCAGTCTGACGTGCTGTGCTCATTATCCACCACGCAACCCACAGTCAACATGGAGGTCTTATTCAAGGTCAGGAAGTTCACAGAGGACTTAGAACAGGAGGGTTGAGAGGTCCTGGTTGGCAGGGGCTTTACTACTCCTTACTCAGTCTCTCCTATCAAGACCCAACTCCAGTCAAATAGTAGCTACAGTATTACAACAGTATTACAACACTACGAACCTGCATTGACAAGAATGATGGAGCATTTTAACTTACACACAATTGTTGTTTTTTTGCATATCCCAACTCCCTCTGAGACACCCACAAGTGCCTTATTTTCTCACTTTGTCGGCTCCGGTATTTGAGCCAGCAATCTTTCGATAACTGGCCCAATGATCTAAACTTGAGGCTACGTGCCGCCCCTTAGTGGGTCTGCAGGGTGACTCCCCTAGTGGGTCTGGAACCCAGGTCAGCAGCACTACATTGCTGTGTGTCTGTATAGTTGAGGGTATATTGGTTTAGTAATACTCAATTCAGTTCTGTTTCCAGAGGGGCTCTCAATGCTGTTACACGTAGCCATGATCACCAAGCTACCCTGACTTAATAAAACCTGAATTGAAAAAGAACAAGATGTGCTTGTCATTATTTTATTTTTTACTTGTATTATAGTATACCCACATTTCTGTCCACAACTTTTGAATCAGGTAGTAATTCAACAGATACATGTGCTGCCTTTCCAACTGATGTCAAGTTCCAACACAAATATTCATTTGAAAAAGCAATAGACTTTCACATTGTAGGTCTGTTGTTTAAACAATGTAATCATAATATATGACATTTAGCAGATGCTTTCATTCAAAGCGACTTACAGTCATTTGCACATACATTTTACGTATGGGTTTCCCCGGGAATCGAACCCACAACCCTGGTGGTGGGATCGGCATGCTCTACACAGGATCATCATTTATACTGTAATATGTGTTCATAACAGGGAGTGACATTGATAATAAGTCTATAGCAGTGTAATAAGTGTTTATAACAATGTACAGCACATCTACCAACACACCGATGCGTTTCAAGAGCCTACACTATTTTGTTTCAGAATCCTCAGACCCCTGACAGGGAGTAGCATAGGGGATAGTGCCATCTAGTGGAATGGAAATTAAACTATTATGACAGATATTATTTAATAAAGAATATTGATAACCTAAATTACTTTTCAGAGATCAGAGAAACTTAACAGAACGCATCATGAAACAGAAAATATGCCACAATTTGTGAACGATGGACTTTTAATTTGAAGCTTTTTGCTCGATTTGGAACCGTTAATGTCGCTGATTTCATGAAGCTCTCCTGCGCATCAATTACTTCACGAAATCCCGCAACGTGAAAGCGCCAGAAATAAACATCGCGAGATTGTAAATATGTGTGAGAGTCAGAGATTTGAAAGCAGACGCTTTCATCCAAAACGATTTACAGTAATGCGTACATACATTTTTTCTTTTGGGTGGCACAGGGAAATTAGACTTTTTCGAGCTCTTTCTTTGTAATACTGTATGTATTCAATCATTTCGATTTGATCACTTCCCAATGGGCACATAAATCAATTCAATGTTTATTCCACGTTGGTTCAACGTAATTTAATTGAAATTACATGGATATTGTGTCACAGTGAATTGTATAATCTGCAGTCAATTTCATTATGTTTTCATGTGCCACGATTCTGACATTTGACATATGATCCTCAAAGGATTAGGCTAAATAGTTTCAGTGGTGCAGTCGGTGTAATCTCAATTCAATACGATGTGCATTTACTGTACATATAGCCAATATAGCTATTAAACCCATGTTCAATGACTTTAATCTGTGACGCAAGTGGACAATTATGTTTGTGACGTTCCATGGAACCCACCGTGTAGTTTAAAACTCGATTCTGATTGGCTTGCAGGTCATTCTACAGTGTAAATCATAAATGAAAACGTGCTTTTATATCAGTGTGACAGATTCACAATACCGTGTCTCAAACCGTACCGCGCTTTTATCTGCCTAACGGTATCTTCAAGCAAGACTGGTTAGGCCTTTTGGATAGCTTGTCCAAGGTAAGAATATGCGTCAAGCTATAGCCTACTTTTAATGTTTTAGTTTCCCGAACTCAAGTTACTCCAGTCAAGTGATTAATCGTAAATTTGTTGTTTTGACTGAGCAGTCCAATGGCCAATGCTGTTTTTGGACTATGAGACCCTCGGCTATATACTATGATGAGCCAATAACAGGCATAGTTTATGCATTAGGCATTGCACAAGTCAGTGTCTAGGTCAGAATATAAAGTAGCTATTTCCGTTAACTCAAATTACTCAAGTCAAGTGATTAATCGTAAGAGTTAGTTGTTTTGACTGTCAAAAAAATAACTTTGATGGAATATTCCAAATTACAATGGCAATTATGCATCACAAATTCACATTATTACTTGTATTTCAATGATTCATCCAGGCCCAAGACATAAAGTCGCCTGAAAGCTGTGTAGCAATAATTCCAGCTTCTGACCAAGAATCATGGATACCTTTCATGTGAGTACTCACACACCAGATTTTTTTTACATACCTCAGAAGGAAGATACCTCAATATCTGGAAGCACTGTCTCATGTACAACTGTTAATGCTATCTCTGAAATGTCTAACAAAATGTTGACTTGATCGTTTCATCAAGAACTTCTCATCACAAGTTGGAACTAGTGGTCAACATTGGGACAATGCCGCCCAAAATAACAGGGACCAACATTTTCATGGAGGTAAGCACTACACTTCTGATGGGTTTAAAGATTGTATTACATTATCTAAAAGTGAGAAAGTAAATCCCAGCTGTTTTTATTCTTTTCACAGGGAAGAACAATCCCCATTATGCCATGAATGTTTCATTGCTGAACAACCATAGATATTTTTCCTCTAATTTGGCTCCCGTTCCTCCAACAGTGAGCAAGACCTGTCAGCAGAGCTCACTGGAGCAGGGAGACATGCCGTCACCCTTTTGGCACCTGACAAAGTACACTTTTTTCTTCTAAATAACACTATAGTAACATCTTCTGCACAAAGTTACATTCCTAATAAGATTGGTGTTAAGTGAGAAAGAATCCTAAAGATGGTCCAATGGGCATGGTCTGAAGCCTCTCGTCATCTCAGTATGTTGAACCACCTGATTTCTTGCAGGCTTGAGATTCAGATCCTGCTGAACGATGTTAAGCATTCGATTAACCACATGCAGGGGACGCTGAACACCATGCAGGGGCAGTGTATTGAGTTGCAGACTGCCATATCTAAGGTAGTGTCAGATGAGTCTCAGATACAGAAGAATAAGTCTATGATGGTATGGTGATAATGATTGAGATGGTGATTATAATAGTGATGACTAGCGGTACCCCACCCTACGGGCGGAAAATCATTGGATCTGATTAATTCAATTCAATGCAATTCAATCTTTGAGGACTGCAACCATAGAAATACAGTTTATTTACACTAATAATAAGCTATTGTCAACTTCCTGTCTATGCTTATCTTGCTCATTGCTCACTGTTACCCTATGTGTGCAACTATTATTGATTTTTCACACAAAAATAATTTGGTTGCAAATGTACCTGGGGCCACGTAAATAATTGTTAGGCTACTCATTTTGAATGAGTGGCAACTTGTGTGACCATAAAAGTCTGTGTGCGACTGGGGACAGTAAAATAATTTGGTTACTGACCTGCCCTACATCATAGAAGGCCCTTCAAGTCGGAACTAGAAAATTCGGACATTTCTGACTCTCTGACTCGCTAACTCGTTATGGAATGAGGATTTCAGGTTTCCCACTTGTGAAGTATCAGAATTAACCAGTAGGAAGCTCTACGCTAATAACTTACATTCATTTTAACTCTGAGGTTCCAAGTTTCCGAAAGCATGTGAATGCGTCAATAATTGCCATGGTCATTTTGAATGTTCAGTCAGTGAGCATTATGGGCAATTGTCCTACATACTTACATCAAATGCTTTATGATAGCATCATCTCCTGTAGTAACAGTACCTTTCCAAACACAATTACAATTAAAATTAACAAAGATACAAAATATTGCTAAAGTGAAGAAAATCAGCTCAAAATTGTAGGAGGAAATGCCCCTGCAGCAGGGAGACTTACGGTATTATAATATATTGTAGATAACATTAATATAATTTGTGTATTTACAGTATCAGTACACATGCAAATGGAAGTATATGCTAGGGATTGATCTACACTGAGTGAACAAAACATTAACAACACCTTCCTATTGAGTTTCCCCCCTTTGGTGGTGGACCATTGTTGATACTCAGGGAAAACTGTTGAGCTGAAAAACCCAACAGCATTGCAGTTCTTGACCCAAACCGGTGCACCTGGCACATACTACCATACTCTGTTCAAAGGGACTTAAATCTTTGGTCTTGCCCATTCACCCTCTGAATGACACACATACACAATCCATGTCTCAATTGTCTAAAAATCATTCTTTAACCTGCCCCCCCCCCCCCCCCCTTCATCTACACTGAGAAGAAGATTTAACAATTCACATCAATAAGGGATTATAGCTTTCACCTGATTTGTCTATGTCACTGAAAGAGAAGGTGTTCTTAATGTTTAATATACTCAGTGTAATGATGTTATAGATTCCAAGTGGTTGATTTTTTAGGGAATTAATTAATTTATGCTCTATTTATACCTGCAGATCATCACAGCAGCCGAAGTTGCTGTGCAGAGGGAGGAGATCCTCCGAGCATCAGGCCTCATCCCGTCACAGAGGGAGGAAATGCTCCGAGCATCAGGCCTCATCCTGTCACAGAGGGAGGGTATCCTCCAAACAGCCAGTGTCCCTGCACAGAGGGAGGGGATTCTCCCAGCAGCTAACATCACTGTGCAGAGGGAGGAGATCTTCCGAGCATCAGGCCTCATCCCTGAAGAGAGGGAGGACACCCGCCTCACAGCCAGTGTCCCTGCACAGAGGGAGGGGATTCTTCCAGCAGCTACTGCAGCTACTGTCACTGTGCGAAAAGAGAAGATCCTCCGAGCATCAGGCCTCATTTCTGCACAAAAGGAGTTGATCCACCTGATGGCCAGTGTCACTGCGCAGAGGAAGGGAATCGTCCCAATGGTCAGCGTCCCTGCGCACAGGGAGGGGATCGTCCCAAAGGCTAGTGTCCCTGCTGAGAGGTTGGAGATCCTCCGAGCATCAGGCCTCATCCCGCCACAGAGGGAGGGGAATGTCCGAACAGCCAGTGTCCCAGCACAGAGGGATGGGATTCTCTCAGCAGCCAGCATCACTGAACAGAGGGAGGGGATTCTTCCAGCAGCTTCAATCACTGTGCCGAAGAAGAAGATCCTCAGAGCATCAGGCCTCATTCCTGCACAAAAGGAGTTGATCCACCTGATGGCCAGTGTCACTGCGCAGAGGAAGGGAATAGTCCCCATGGTCAGTGTCCCTGCGCACAGGGAGGGGATCGTCCCAAAGGCCAGTGTCCCTGCTGAGAGGGAGGAGATCCTCCGAACATCAGGCCTCATCCCATCACAGAGGGAGGGTATCCTCCAAACAGCCAGTGTCCCTGCACAGAGGGAGGAGATCCTCCGAGCATCAGGCCTCATCCCATCACAGAGGGAGGGTATCCTCCAAACAGCCAGTGTCCCTGCACAGAGGGAGGGGATCTTCCGAGCATCAGGCCTCATCCCTGAAGAGAGGGAGGAGATCCTCCTCACAGCCAGTGTCCCTGTGAAGAATGAAAACATTCATCCACAACCACCTTCCATCATCCCCATGTTGGCACCACTGTGGAAATGGGATGGTGGAGCGTGTACTCCACCTGTGGATTTCTATTCCAAGAGAAGAGGTCACTTAACCTTACCTAATTAGTAAAGAAATTACTATTGTGAGAATAAGTTGTGATAGATCAAATGTATGGCTCATGTGAGTGTATAGCTGTAATACTTTCATGCATTTTCTACATAAAAATGTTTAGCTCCATTGTACTTTTACATTTGAGTCATTTAGCAGACACTGTTATCCAGAGCGACTTACAGTAGTGAGTCTATACATTTTCATACTCCAGTGAATCTCTCCAGGATTTCACATTAATTTTTTTCATATTTGCAGATAAATATGCTAGATTTTGCAGCGACAATTATGACATTTTGCATTGCAATATGCAATTGTTTTGTCCAATTTGTTGCAAAAATGCACTGACAAGGGAAAAAACTGTGTTGATGTGTCGCTTGATTGAACCATATTATGCAGTAAATGTGCGGTGATTGGTTGAAATTGCGAGCCCTCTTTTTGTACTGTGATAATTGTCAGTTCTATGCGATAATATTGTGATGTGACTATTTTATGCAGAAATAGTTTGGTGATTGGTCACATTTGTAAGCCCTCACATAATATGCAGGGAATTTTTCATTTTGCAACCAAAACAATGCGGTGGCAGAGTCCTGGAGTAACCTCCCAGTAATCCATGTGACTGCGTGTAGGTTAAGATTAGGTTGTAACAGAGTATCAGAGCAAGACGTTCCTACCTGTCAGCTAGTAATTGTTCTGTATGGTGACATGAGCAGAGTGGCCTGACTTCTCCCACTTATTACAGATGTCCGACTTAGATATGTTGAGCATCCTGCTATGATGTCCATCACCAAGCCGGAACACTCCGATGCCAACCCTCAGTTCCAGACTGGCACCCGGCCGGTAGCTGAGCCCGAGACCCCTGCTGTTCACAATAACAGTGGAGGCTGGCTCAGCTGGGTCTTTGGGAGTGGAAGAGCTAATAAGAAGGAGGTTCATCTACCTGAGGACAAAGACAGATCTGTAAGGAACTGGTTATTAACACTATATTCTATGTAGAGACAATTGAGTGGATTTAAAAAATAAAAATAAATTGTGACTTGCTTCACATTGCTAATCTCTTCTTCCTCAGATTGTCTGGGATCCAACTCTGCACAGATGGGTTAACAAAACTGAGCCCAAGGCTGAAGTACACACTTAAATTCAATTAAAAACAGTGAACAACCATTGTATTTCAACTGTGCTAATATTACCAACAATTTGGAAAATGTGTTGATGTGTTTTACAGAACAAGTGTGTACCACCACCTCCACCGATGGGGACACATGGATATCAGGGGAACACTGGCAGTGTCCCCAAAGGAGTGAATCCCTACTCTATGAAAGCAGGTGAATATTGCTTTAGAATACATGTGGTTTAACCAAGACTGTGTCAGCCAATCATAGATGTCCCTGGTGGTCACCTGCTAACACCTTTCCCACTGCCAGCAGGTCTATGGGGCAGCAGATACCCCACAATGCATTACAATGATGGGACCAACTCAAAGCCTCCAAGCCATGGGGCTGGACTGCTTCCTAGACAGCTCTCTGGCTTGCTCCCTCCTTCACACTTTGACCTCATGGCACCAATGGTTGTGCCACCTGACACTCTACACTACTGAGGTATGACTCTGGAAAATCCTTCCAAATTGTATCCATTCATCATTAACTGTGATTTGACTTTAACATCGCAAATGGCTGAAGTAGCAAGGATGTTAACTATTTTTTTCATTTTTGTCCAACAGGCCATTTTCCCAAATTGGATTTGCCATACATAGATTTTTTCAGCATTAAAAATGTATTAAACTATGATATTTTAATTAAATATCTCCTTTGTGTCCTCATGTTCACATGAATTTGATGTGTTCTATCATAATTTACAATTCTTATTGCTTCTGCATTTACGTTACTTACTGTACAGACAAATAAATATTATATGCATATATTTTATTTTAGACATTACAAAAACATTTTTTCATGCTTTCTGGATTTCTTACATTTACCTACTGTACAGGAAAGGATATTTTATACACATATTTAAACAAAACAAAAACATTTTATTTATGTATTCCATAGACGGCGGCAGGGTAGCCTAGTGGTTAGAGCGTTGGACTAGTAACCTGAAGGTTGCAAGTTCAAACCCCTGAGTTGACGAGGTACAAATCTGTCGTTCTGCCCCTGAACAGGCACTGTTCCTAGGCCATCATTGAAAATAAGAATTTGTTCTTAATTAACTGACTTGCCTTGTTAAATAAAGGTTAAAAAAGACACAACGGATCACGTGACCCTTGAACGAGATGGCCGCATGAACTAAGAGCTCCCCACAAGTAGTTTCCAATTCCTAATCTTACCTCCACTCCAAGTTCACACTCATTTAGCTTTAGCAAGAAAAAGTCATGGTGGCTACAAAAGGCGACACTACAGGTGACATTTTTACCCGGACTCGAGTATTAGCAACGGAAAAAGCCTCCAAGAAGAAGCTAGCTTCAGAAAAAACTAGCGCCATTAGCCAGGAGCAAGAGAACCCGCTCCCCCACGGGGCACAACGAATGCCAAGCTCGCACTCTGTCGAAGACATCCTTTCTGAGTTGAGATCCCAACGTACAGAACTAAACACTAAATTAGATGCCATTAATTCTCAGCTCAGTGCGATAGGGGGCAAGGTGACAATCCTGGAAAACGCTTTGCCTGACATCAACAACAAGATAACCATAAATGCAGGGCGCCTGGACGAGGCAGAGGGGCGAATCCTATCCATGGAAAACTTATTGACAGATGCCATGGAAACAATAGCATATGCTAAAAAGAAAATCGAGCATCTGGAAGAGAAAACAGAGGACCTGGAAAACAGGGGGCGAAGGAATAATTGTGTTCTATTCAATCTGGGCGAAAAAGAAGAGGGAAACATGCCACTGATCCGCTACCTGCAAGACAAACTTCCCGAGTGGCTCCACCTGCCCACCGACAGGCCCATAGAACTCAAGAGAGCTCACCGAGCACTGAGGCCCCCACCAGCAGCCAGACAACCAGCGCGCCCAATCACCATACGTTTCCTGAGATTCACCGACAAGGAACGAGTCCTACAGGCGGCGAAAAACAACACCATCACAGTGGGAAACGCCAAACTCGCTTTACACCAGGACCTGTCAGCTGGAATACGCCGAAAGCGCCGAGAATTTGACGAAGTGAAGAAATACTCCATTGACCGAGGCATCTTCAGGGGATTCAAATACCCAAACGAGCTCAGGATTCTTCACCAAGGAGCCTTGCGACACTTCAAAACTCCCGAAGAGGCAAAACGTTTTTTGAAAGACAATCCTGGCCAATGAGAAACAGACCAATGACTAAATGCGATTAATGCCATTACTAAAGCAGGTAAGACGACATATAGCCGATATCCAGAGATCCACTCCCTAAATGTCATTATAGCCGTCCAATTTATACTTATTGTCCTTTAACTGAGAGGGATGGGCTGTATAGCCTAACCTAGGCCTACTAATGTTTCAGCCTACTTTTATTTCCCTGTTTTTGTGTTGTTGCTATTATTACCTGGGGTTCCCTATGTCCCTTGGGGGAGGCATATGTAGGCTGGGCTATTGATTTGATTTTTCTCCCCTCTTTTACTGGGGTCTGGACGAGGGCAACTGTGTTATTTACTCAATGCGGGGTGTAGAGGATGAGGCATTTCTTTGGTGGGGAGAAGGAGACGTTGTGCGTTGCTAACTGTTCCCGGTTTTTGTTTTATTCGGAACACAGAATTGAGACTGAGCGGGGGGGTAATAGATCCAACGGGATGTGTCGAGTTGTTTGGGAACTCGGCTGGGGTGTTCAGAGATTATTATTTTATGTACACCATTTATTTTCCTTTTATGTGAACGCAGCTGTAATTACTATCCACTTTTACCCAGCGATGACTTGCACTAAAGTTCGATTACTGCTCGATGACGATGACTAGTACCTTAAATCTATTGACATGGAACTGCCATGGTCTAGGGCATGCAATAAAACGAAAAAAGATACTATGTGCACTAAAAAAGGAAAAAGCAGACATTGCGCTATTACAAGAGACACACCTCTGTGATGCTGAACATGCCAAACTCCGCAGAGCTTGGGTGGGACAGGTGTATTTCTCATCTTTCAAATCAAACAGTAGAGGCACAGCCATACTTATCCATAAAAATGTTCCATTCATAATTGACAAAAACATATCTGATCCGGAGCGGAGATTTATTTTGATAACTGGGTAATATGGTCAACCAATTACTATATTAAACATATACGCCCCTAACACAGATACTCCTGCCTTCATGTCAAAAATTATAACCCTGTTCAATGAGCATTGTGTCTCCTTTGGCGTGGTGGCCGGAGATTTTAATTGTACCCTTAACCCAACCCTAGACAAATCATCTCAAGTCCCCACCACAAATCCTAGATCTGCAAAGATGTTGAACTCTCTTACTAAAGAGATGGGACTGATAGATATCTGGAGAGAGAATAATAGCTCATCTATGGACTATACATACTACTCTAATGTCCATAACACCTACTCCCGTATAGATTACATTTTTATCCCAAAGAGTTTCATAAATTCAGCCACATGTACAATCGGACCCATAGCACTTTCAGATCACGCCTTTGTCCACCTCTGCTTTGACCTCTGCAAAAACATCCCGAGGTCAAAGAGCTGGAAATTCAACACCTCCATGCTATCAAATGACGAGTTCCATACATTGGTAACTACATGGATAGACAACTACACACAAGACAATAAAGACTCTCCTGTTTCTCCGGCCACAATGTGGGACGCTGCTAAAGCCACACTAAGAGGTCATCTAATTGCATATGCTTCCTCTAAGAAAAAAGCAATGGAAGCACACAGGCTAGATCTTGAGAGGGAGCTGGAATGCTGTGAAAAAATACATAAACAATCCCTAGACAGCACCTCCTGGAGTCATCTTAAAGCAGCCAAAGCCAAACTGAATTTGGACTACACTCGGGAGATAAAAAAAAAAGTTTTCTTTACTAAACAGAAATACCATGAGTATAGCAATAGGCCCAGTAGATTGCTTGCTTACCAATTAAAAAAGGAGCAGTCAGAGCGTACAATCATGGCTATCCGAACAGCAGAGGACGAGGTCACATATGACCCAAAAAAGATCAATTTAACTTTTCATGATTTTTACTGCAAACTATATACCTCTGAGAGAAAACACACAGAGGCAGAACTCCACTCTTTCCTAGAGGGAATCTCGCTACCTAAACTATCAGAGACCGACCAGGAAGATCTCAACTCCCCCTTCACTCCTGAGGAGATCCTGGAGGCAATTACCTCCATGCCACCTAATAAGTCCCCAGGCCCAGATGGATTCCCCAGAGAGTTCTACAAAGCTTTTTGGCCCCAGCTCAGCCCTATCTTCATGCCAATGCTGGAGGATTTTTGCAAAAACGGAGTTCTCCCAGACTCAATGCACACAGCTCGCATTACAGTGTTGCTAAAAAAGGACAAGGACCCCCTATCCTGCTCGTCCTTCCGGCCCATAAGCTTGTTGGATTTCGACTATAAAATAATTACCAAATTGCTCGCCAAAAGACTAAACACTCTTCTTCCCAAAATAATAAAAGCGGACCAAACTGGATTTATTAGAGACAGATACTCTTCTGATAACATTCGCCGTCTTTTTGATATTATTGATCAAGTAAACGCACAAAAGACCCCTGTTCTGCTGGCTTCACTGGATGCTGAGAAGGCGTTTGACAGGATGGAATGGAGCTTTCTGTTTTCAGTCTTAGAAAAGTTCAATATGGGCCCAAATTTTATTAAATGGATCAAATCACTATACTCTCATCCAAATGCCATGGTGACTACTAATGGACTGAACTCTGACAGATTCCCTCTGGAACGGGGCACAAGACAAGGGTGCTCGCTGTCCCCCCTGCTCTACTTGTTGGGGGCGGAGCCTCTGGCAGAGCTGATAAGGAGCAATCCAAGTATTATGGGTGTTTCTGCAGGTGGCCTGCAGCACAAGATTTCGCTTTACGCGAATGATGTCTTGCTCTACATATCCAACCCTGAGAAATCACTCCCTCTCATTTTAGACACAATTGCTCAGTATGGCAAGTTTTCAGGTTATATGATCAATTTTAACAAATCCACTGTCTGCCCTCTCAATATTACACTCACCAGCTCTATGAAGACACTTTGTCCTTTCCAATGGAAAACACACGGGTTTCAATACCTCGGGATCTTCATAACACCAGATCTGAATAGCCTTTTTAAGGAAAATTATCTTCCACTCCTGGATCGAATCAAGAACGATCTCCAAACCTGGATCTCCCTCCCAATTAGCTTAGTAGGAAGAATTCATGTAATCCGTATGAACGTCCTCCCTAGACTAAACTACTTATTTCAGATGCTCCCATGCTATCTCCCAGTTTCCTTCTTCAAAACAACTAACCAAAGCATCACCAAAATTATATGGGGCAATAAAAAACCTAGGATCAAGTTTTCCACTTTATCAAAACCTGAATCTAAAGGTGGTCTTGCCCTTCCCTCCCTTCAACTGTACTACTGGTCTGCCCAAATCCGCAACATGCTAACATGGATCACAAACAGACAAGAGTCAACGTGGATTCAGATAGAAGCCCAATCCTGTGGTTCATTGCCCTTAAGTTCAATTATATTCATTAATAACTTTAGTGAAGTGGGCAACATAGCCAAAACCTTTGCGATTTACAGCACCCTACTAGCGTGGAGGGACTGTAAGAAATACCTGGGCATTTCCTCCCAAATATGTTCTCACTCGCTTATAGTAGGCAACCCAGACTTGCCAAAAGCCCTGAGGGATGCCAACTTTAATCTTTGGCATACTCTAGGAATCAGGACCTTTTCAGACCTATTTCATCAGAAAACCACTACACTGAAATCCTTTCAAGAGCTCTGCAGTGAATTCGATGTGCCAAGATCCCATTTTTTTTAAATATCTTCAAATTAGACATGTAATTTCCTCATTTACCTCCAAGAGGAGGTTTAGAACTCAGTTGAATGAAGTTGAAACCCTTCTTGTCACAGCACAATCCATTAAAGGCAAAATATCTTACATCTATAGACTCCTTTCTGAGAAAGGAAGCTCCTCCTTTACTCCTTTGAAAATAATCTGGGAAAAGGACCTTGGTCTGACTATCATTGATGAGTTATGGGCGGAGGTTTGCGACAGGGTATACTGCTCCTCTACCAGTGTAAAAATCGAATCTAATTTTTGAATCTAATCTAATTTTTGAACAAATTTTATTATACTCCTTTGAGACTCGATAGAATGAAAACAGATATGTCTCCTAACTGTAAAAGATGTACCTCTGAAAGCGGAACCTATATGCATGTATTTTGGAGCTGTAGGGAGATTGCCAGATTATGGCAATCTGTACATACTGCTGCACAGAAAATACTAGAGGTACAGTTTGATATGACCCCGTGTATCTATCTTCTTAATGCCCAGCAGGACTTTGTTCTTGATCCTGACAGAGAAAATTTGCTTATGACTATTACATACTTTGCTAAGAAATGTATTCTTCTATTGTGGGCCTCTAATACCCCTCCTACATTTAAAATGTGGATTGACCAGATTGTTGACTTTCTTCCTCTTGAAAAGCTCACTTATGACCTCCACAAGAGACAGCCCAAGTTTGATAGACTCTGGTCTCCACTATTCAACTATATTTCAAACTGGACAGAGTGAACGGGGTGACTAGGGAAATGTGCAGATACATGTTGTGTAAGGTACTGTAAAACCTAAAAACGAATTATTGGCCCGTCGTCTCAGCGAATGCTTGAAATAGCTGATAAGAACCTTGATAGTGCTGCTGCAAGTGTTATATGTTTTTTTTATTTTAATTTCGTTTTTGAGTACATGTGCGTAGGTGTGTGTGTGTATGTATATGTGCGTATGTATGTATGTACCAAGGAAAATATATAGATTAAGAAAAATAAATGCTTTTATTTGACTTTATCATTCATTTTAATTGTATTTTTATTTTTTCAAAAGTATTATTATTTTTTTATTTTTTATTTTTTTAAAGCCTGTCACATCTGTGAATGTGGAATGTGTTTTGTTGGTTGATTGAAAAACAAGAAAACTTAATAAAACTTTAAATTGAAAAAAAAAAAAAAAAGACACAACGAAATATATTTAGATGCATTTTCAATTCCTAAATGTCAATATTTGTATTTTCTGTGCCACGTGTTTATGCCCATTTATGTACATCCTGTATACACCTCACACACATGGTCAGGGGCTTAAAAAATAAGAAAACAGTATCAGAGTTTACATTTTTGAGTTTGCATCCCAATATGACACTTTAAATATTTCACAGAATACTGAAATGTAACAAAACACCTATTGTGTTTATTGAGATGTACACTGAGATGCTCAGTTGGTCAATATTTCCCTCCAGTGATTCCCCAACATCTTGTCAACATGGGACCCAAAAATGGAGCAGATATCTTATACCAACCTATCTAAATAGACATGTATCCATAACAAGGCCTAGGAGGCCCCTATACTGTCCAAAAATCTCTCCAAAATGTCACATATTTTAAAGCATCTTTATTTTCATGCATATAACTTGGCCCCAAAACATTGGGGGGGACCAAATTCACATCCTTTTGTGTAGACAATAATTTTTTATGATTTCATGACTGTTTGATAGTAGGTCCCTGAATGGTCAAAAACCTCTTCAAATAGAAGTATGTTTGTAGCACAAAATATCTTACAGGAAGGCCCTCTCACTCTCTCATCATGTCACAAGCAGACAGGCTCCCAGAGGCAGGGCCATAAAAGGCCCCATCTTACTCAGCTGCCGCTGCCCTCTCCAACAGCCATCAGCACAGAACAGCATGAATCAAATCAAAGTATATTTGTCACATGCGCCGAATACCGCAGTGAAATGCTTACTTACAGGCTCTAACCAATAGTGCAAAAAAAAGGTATTAGGTGAACAATAGGTAGGTTAAGAAATAAAAACAACAGTAAGAAGACAGTGAAAAATACAGTAGCGAGGCTATAAAAGTAGTGAGGCTACATACAGACACCGGTTAGTCAGGCTGATTGAGGTAGAATGTACATGTAAATATGGTTAAAGTGACTATGCATATATGATGAACAGAGAGTAGCAGCAGTGTAAAGAGGGGTTGGCAGGTTTTCTAATCCCTTGATATTATTGTAGGATCGGATTTTAATAGCTAACTTTTCGATGGCCATTATAAATAGATATGCCGATAGTTGACAACCTTCTTTTATGAGAAGTAGCCATTATTTACTATTGTCACATGTGCTCCCTCTCCGGCCTCTAGGTCACCAGGCTGTTCGTTATGGCGCACACCTGTCACCAGCGTTACACGCATTATGACACTCACCTGGACTCCATCACCTCCTTGATTACCTGCCCTTTATATGTCCCTCCCTTTGGTTTCTACCCCCATTAGTCATTGTTGCTGTTTCATGTCAGTGCGCTGTTTGTGTTCCTTGTTTTGTTAATTTATTAATTAATTAAATGTATTCATTCCCTGAACTTGCTTCCAGACTCTCAGCATACAACTATTTTACACCTAGGGTTACTATACATGATTTTAACCCATTTTATAAGAGATTGTCCAAAATTGAAATGTTCCAGGCATTAATATATAAACTCCAGTCGTACTTTATGAAAAGCCTTTTACAAGTCAGCTATGAATAGCAGGCCTGGTTTCCCTGATTCTTCATAGTGTTCTATTGGTTGCAGTACTTGCTTTATATGATCTCCAATATATTGTCCATGTAAAAAACCTGTCTGATTAGAATGAATAATGTCCGACAACACCTTTTTAATTCTATGCGCTATACATTTTGCTAGCATTTTTGCATCACAACACTGAAGTTTAAGGGGCCTCCAATTTTTTTATGGACTGGATCTTTATATTTACCACTTTGTTTCAGTAATAATGAAGGAGTGGTTAAAACATGATAATAACGGTCCTCTGAGGATATCAAAAAAGGTTTATCAGAGTTATTGACCTCACAAGAAGTCAGATTCAAGTAACTTACATTGTGGTGCTGAAACTTGAAGCAGCAGCCACGGCACAAACAATCGGAAATGGACAGCTCATGGTGCTGAAAGTATGCAAATTTGAGTAAACATCATTCATTTTAAACGTCTTCATTTTAATTAGGACTATGTGTTGGAGCCTATTTCTTCCTATTTAAGAAATAAGAGGCAGGCCTACCGGTTTGACTGATGAAATTAGGCTATAGGCTGCTATATCCGTCTTTCGGATGGGACGTTAAACGGGTGTCCTGACTCTCTGAGGTCATTAAAGATCCCATAGCACTTATCGTAAGAGTAGGGGTGTTAACCCCGGTGTCCTGGCTAAATTCCCAATCTGGCCCTGAAACCATCACGGTCACCTAATAATCTCCAGTTTACAATTGCCTCATTCATCCCCCTCCTCTCCCCTGTAACTATTCCCCAGGTCGTTGCTGCAAATGAGAACGTGTTCTCAGTCAACTTACCTGGTAAAATAACGGATAAATAAATAAATAAAATAAAAATCCATAGGTATGTTAGTCAATTCCTCCACCCGCCATGCACTCTTTAAATAGCCCACCTCTGTGTCTGTTAAGACTTGAAGTTAGTGTGTATGAGAGGGTATGCCATAGGCCTACCTTTTAAAGAAAAGGGCAAAAAGTACAGGCCTACCCACTATTAGTTTAATATTTTGAGGAAAATGAAACAGATGTGATTATATACAGTTATCTATAACAACACTTTGGTCCGCGATTCTTAATGCTAGAAACAAGCTGTAAAATAGGAATAACTGGGAAAGACGTGACTCTGATGCATATGGGGAAATTGTTGTTTCATTTGCTTTGGAAATAATCGAATCTGTCACTATCAATTGATTAAGCTATTCACATTCTGTACAATAAAATACATTTAAACCCAGACAGCTTTTAGGGAAACACTTGTGACCTCTCGTTGGGTTAAGCCAAGGAAGAAGATTAGCCAGCAGTTGAAGCTTACATTTTTCTGCGTCAGTAGGCCTACTCGGTCTGGGGTGGAAAGGTAGGCCTAACTTGAAAGTACCATGCTCAGATCCCTACGGACGTCTCAGAGTTAATTATTTACAGACAGGGACAGTTTCGTTGCAAATAACACACACTGTTTTGGCATTGTAGAAATATAATAAGATGAACACATAGGACTATCTCTCTGTCTATACTGTCATTTCAGTCATTTGTGATTTATTTAAAACGTTTCTACTAATACTGTATGGCCCATCATCTGCATGGTGAGAAACACACATTCACAGCACAGACACACTCACATTCACTGCTCACAAACATACTGGAACATGCTGTTTCAACATACACATTCAGGCATTTCAAACTGACTCTCACATTTGTGTAATTTCTGAACCATGCTCATGATTTTGTTTGTCTTCTGTGTGTGTCCCTCTGCCCTCCAGTCTGACGTGCTGTGCTCACTATCCACCACGCAACCCACAGTCAACATGGAGGTCTTGTTCAAGGTCAGGAAGTTCACAGAGGACTTAGAACAGGAGGGTTGAGAGGTCCTGGTTGGCAGGGGCTTTACTACTCCTTACTCAGTCTCTCCTATCAAGACCCAACTCCAGTCAAATAGTAGCTACAGTATTACAACACTACGAACCTGCATAGACAAGAATGATGGAGCATTTTAACTTACACACAATTGTTGTTTTTTTGCATATCCCAACTCCCTCTGAGACACCCACAAGTGCCTTATTTTCTCACTTTGTCGGCTCCGGTATTTGAGCCAGCAATCTTTCGGTAACTGGCCCAATGATCTAAACTTGAGGCTACGTACCGCCCCTTAGTGGGTCTGCAGGGTGACTCCCCTAGTGGGTCTGGAACCCAGGTCAGCAGCACTACATTGCTGTGTGTCTGTATAGTTGAGGGTATATTGGTTTAGTAATACTCAATTCAGTTCTGTTTCCAGAGGGGATCTCAATGCTGTTACACGTAGCCATGATCACCAAGCTACCCTGACTTAATAAAACGTGAATTGAAAAAGAACAAGATGTGCTTGTCATTATTTTATTTTTTACTTGTATTATAGTATACCCACATTTCTGTCCACAACTTTTGAATCAGGTAGTAATTCAACAGATACATGTGCTGCCTTTCCAACTGATGTCAAGTTCCAACACAAATATTCATTTGAAAAAGCAATAGACTTTCACATTGTAGGCCTGTTGTTTAAACAATGTAATCATAATATATGACATTTAGCAGATGCTTTCATTCAAAGCGACTTACAGTCATTTGCACATACATTTTACGTATGGGTTTCCCCGGGAATCGAACCCACAACCCTGGTGGTGGGATCGGCATGCTCTACACAGGATCATCATTTATACTGTAATATGTGTTTATAACAGGGAGTGACATTGATAATAAGTCTATAGCAGTGTAATAAGTGTTTATAACAATGTACAGCACATCTACCAACACACCGATGCGTTTCAAGAGCCTACACTATTTTGTTTCAGAATCCTCAGACCCCTGACAGGGAGTAGCATAGGGGATAGTGCCATCTAGTGGAATGGAAATTAAACTATTATTCCAGATATTATTTAATAAAGAATATTGATAACCTAAATTACTTTTCAGAGATCAGAGAAACTTAACAGAACGCATCTTGAAACAGAAAATATGCCACAATTTGTGAACGATGGACTTTTAAATTGAAGCTTATTGCTCGATTTGGAACCGTTAATGTCGCTGATTTCATGAAGCTCTCCTGCGCATCAATTACTTCACGAAATCCCGCAACGTGAAAGCGCCAGAAATAAACATCGCGAGATTGTAAATATGTGTGAGAGTCAGAGATTTGAAAGCAGACGCTTTCATCCAAAACGATTTACAGTAATGCGTACATACATTTTTTCTTTTGGGTGGCCCAGGGAAATTAGACTTTTTCGAGCTCTTTCTTTGTAATACTGTATGTATTCAATCATTTCGATTTGATCACTTCCCAATGGGCACATAAATGAATTCAATGTTTATGTTTATTCCACGGTTCAACGTAATTTAATTGAAATTACATGGATATTGTGTCACAGTGAATTGTATAATCTGCAGTCAATTTCATTATGTTTTCATGTGCCATGATTCTGACATTTGACATATGATCCTCAAAGGATTAGGCTAAATAGTTTCAGTGGTGCAGTCGGTGTAATCTCAATTCAATACGATGTGCATTTACTGTACATATAGCCAATATAGCTATTAAACCCATGTTCAGTTGCTTTAATCTGTGACGCAAGTGGACAATTATGTTTGTGACGTTCCATGGAACCCACCGTGTAGTTTAAAACTCGATTCTGATTGGCTTGCAGGTCATTCTACAGTGTAAATCATAAATGAAAACGTGCTTTTATATCAGTGTTACAGATTCACAATACCGTGTCTCAAACCGTACCGCGCTTTTATCTGCCTAACGGTATCTTCAAGCAAGACTGGTTAGGCCTTTTGGATAGCTTGTCCAAGGTAAGAATATGCGTCAAGCTATAGCCTACTTTTAATGTTTTAGTTTCCCGAACTCAAGTTACTCCAGTCAAGTGATTAATCTTAAATTTGTTGTTTTGACTGAGCAGTCCAATGGCCAATGCTGTTTTTGGACTATGAGACCCTCGGCTATATACTATGATGAGCCAATAACACGCATAGTTTATGCATTAGGCATTGCACAAGTCAGTGTCTAGGTCAGAATATAAAGTAGCTATTTCCGTTAACTCAAATTACTCAAGTCAAGTGATTAATCGTAAGAGTTAGTTGTTTTGACTGTCAAAAAAATAACTTTGATGGAATATTCCAAATTACAATGGCAATTATGCATCACAAATTCACATTATTACTTGTATTTCAATGATTCATCCAGGCCCAAGACATAAAGTCGCCTGAAAGCTGTGTAGCAATAATTCCAGCTTCTGACCAAGAATCATGGATACCTTTCATGTGAGTACTCACACACCAGATTTTTTTTACATACCTCAGAAGGAAGATACCTCAATATCTGGAAGCACTGTCTCATGTACAACTGTTAATGCTATCTCTGAAATGTCTAACAAAATGTTGACTTGATCGTTTCATCAAGACCTTCTCATCACAAGTTGGAACTAGTGGTCAACATTGGGACAATGCCGCCCAAAATAACAGGGACCAACATTTTCATGGAGGTAAGCACTACACTTCTGATGGGTTTAAAGATTGTATTACATTATCTAAAAGTGAGAAAGTAAATCCCAGCTGTTTTTATTCTTTTCACAGGGAAGAACAATCCCCATTATGCCATGAATGTTTCATTGCTGAACAACCATAGATATTTTTCCTCTAATTTGGCTCCCGTTCCTCCAACAGTGAGCAAGACCTGTCAGCAGAGCTCACTGGAGCAGGGAGACATGCCGTCACCCTTCTGGCACCTGACAAAGTACACTTTTGTCTTCTAAATAACACTATTGTAACATCTTCTGCACAAAGTTACATTCCTAATAAGATTGGTGTTAAGTGAGAAAGAATCCTAAAGATGGTCCAATGGGCATGGTCTGAAGCCTCTCGTCATCTCAGTATGTTGAACCACCTGATTTCTTGCAGGCTTGAGATTCAGATCCTGCTGAACGATGTTAAGCATTCGATTAACCACATGCAGGGGACGCTGAACACCATGCAGGGGCAGTGTATTGAGTTGCAGACTGCCATATCTAAGGTAGTGTCAGATGAGTCTCAGATACAGAAGAATAAGTCTATGATGGTATGGTGATAATGATTGAGATGGTGATTATAATAATGATGACTAGCGGTACCCCACCCTACGGGCGGTAAATCATTGGATCTGATTAATTCAATTCAATGCAATTCAATCTTTGAGGACTGCAACCATAGAAATACAGTTTATTTACACTAATAATAAGCTATTGTCAACTTCCCGTCTATGCTTATCTTGCTCATTGCTCACTGTTACCCTATGTGTGCAACTATTATTGATTTCTCACACAAAAATAATTTGGTTGCAAATGTACCTGGGGCCACGTAAATAATTGTTAGGCTACTCATTTTGAATGAGTGGCAACTTGTGTGACCATAAAAGTCTGTGTGCGACTGGGGACAGTAAAATAATGTGGTTACTGACCTGCCCTACATCATAGAAGGCCCTTCAAGTCGGAACTAGAAAATTCAGACATTTCTGACTCTCTGACTCGCTAAGTCGTTATGGAATGAGGATTTCAGGTTTCCCACTTGTGAAGTATCAGAATCAACCAGTAGGAAGCTCTACGCTAATAACTTACATTCATTTTAACTCTGAGGTTCCAAGTTTCCGAAAGCATGTGAATGCGTCAATAATTGCCATGGTAATTTTGAATGTTCAGTCAGTGAGCATTATGGGTAATTGTCCTACATACTTACATCAAATGCTTTATGATAGCATCATCTCCTGTAGTAACAGTACCTTTCCAAACACAATTACAATTAAAATTAACAAAGATACAAAATATTGCTAAAGTGAAGAAAATCAGCTCAAAATTGTAGGAGGAAATGCCCCTGCAGCAGGGAGACTTACGATATTATAATATATTGTAGATAACATTAATATAATTTGTGTATTTACAGTATCAGTACACATGCAAATGGAAGTATATGCTAGGGATTGATCTACACTGAGTGAACAAAACATTAACAACACCTTCCTATTGAGTTTCCCCCCTTTGGTGGTGGACCATTGTTGATACTCAGGGAAAACTGTTGAGCTGAAAAACCCAACAGCATTGCAGTTCTTGACCCAAACCGGTGCACCTGGCACATACTACCATACTCTGTTCAAAGGGACTTAAATCTTTGGTCTTGCCCATTCACCCTCTGAATGACACACATACACAATCCATGTCTCAATTGTCTAAAAATCATTCTTTAACCTGCCCCCCCCCCCTTCATCTACACTGAGAAGAAGATTTAACAATTCACATCAATAAGGGACTATAGCTTTCACCTGATTTGTCTATGTCACTGAAAGAGAAGGTGTTCTTAATGTTTAATACACTCAGTGTAATGATGTTATAGATTCTAAGTGGTTGATTTTTTAGGGAATTAATTTATGCTCTATTTATACCTGCAGATCATCACAGCAGCCGAAGTTGCTGTGCAGAGGGAGGAGATCCTCCGAGCATCAGGCCTCATCCTGTCACAGAGGGAGGGTATCCTCCAAACATCCAGTGTCCCTGCACAGAGGGAGGGGATTCTCCCAGCAGCTAACATCACTGTGCAGAGGGAGGAGATCTTCCGAGCATCAGGCCTCATCCCTGAAGAGAGGGAGGACATCCGCCTCACAGCCAGTGTCCCTGCACAGAGGGAGGGGATTCTTCCAGCAGCTACTGCAGCTACTGTCACTGTGCGAAAGGAGAAGATCCTCAGAGCATCAGGCCTCATTTCTGCACAAAAGGAGTTGATCCACCTGATGGCCAGTGTCACTGCGCAGAGGAAGGGAATCGTCCCAATGGTCAGCGTCCCTGCGCACAGGGAGGGGATCGTCCCAAAGGCTAGTGTCCCTGCTGAGAGGTTGGAGATCCTCCGAGCATCAGGCCTCATCCCGCCACAGAGGGAGGGGAATGTCCGAACAGCCAGTGTCCCAGCACAGAGGGATGGGATTCTCTCAGCAGCCAGCATCACTGAACAGAGGGAGGGGATTCTTCCAGCAGCTTCTATCACTGTGCCGAAGAAGAAGATCCGCAGAGCATCAGGCCTCATTCCTGCACAAAAGGAGTTGATCCACCTGATGGCCAGTGTCACTGCGCAGAGGAAGGGAATCGTCCCAATGGTCAGCGTCCCTGTGCACAGGGAGGGAATCGTCCCAAAGGCCAGTGTCCCTGCTGAGAGGGAGGAGATCCTCCGAGCATCAGGCCTCATCCCATCACAGAGGGAGGGTATCCTCCAAACAGCCAGTGTCCCTGCACAGAGGGAGGGGATCTTCCGAGCATCAGGCCTCATCCCATCACAGAGGGAGGGTATCCTCCAAACAGCCAGTGTCCCTGCACAGAGGGAGGGGATCTTCCGAGCATCAGGCCTCATCCCGCCACCAAGGGAGGGTATCCTCCAAACAGCCAGTGTCCCTGCACAGAGGGAGGAGATCCTCAGAGCATCAGGCCTCATCTCTGAAGAGAGGGAGGAGATCCTCCTCACAGCCAGTGTCCCTGTGAAGAATGAAAACATTCATCCACAACCACCTTCCATCATCCCCATGTTGGCACCACTGCGGAAATGGGATGGTGGAGCGTGTACTCCACCTGTGGATTTCTATTCCAAGAGAAGAGGTCACTTAACCTTACCTAATTACTTTCATGCATTTTCTACATAAAAATGTTTAGCTCCATTGTACTTTTACATTTGAGTCATTTAGCAGACACTGTTATCCAGAGCGAGTCTATACATTTTCATACTCCAGTAAATCTCTCCAGGATTTCACATGGATTTTTTTCATATTTGCGGATAAATATGCTAGATTTTGCAGCGACAATCATGACATTTTGCATTGCAATATGCAATTGTTTTGTCCAATTTGTTGCAAAAATGTGCTGACAAGGGAAAAAACTGTGTTGATGTGTCGCTTGATTGAACCATATTATGCAGTAAATGTGCGGCGATTGGTTGAAATTGCGAGCCCTCTTTTTGTACTGTGGTAATTGTCAGTTCTATGCGATAATATTGTGATGTGACTATTTTATGCAGAAATAGTTTGGTTATTGGTCACATTTGTAAGCCCTCACATAATATGCAGGGAATTGTTGATTTTGCAACCAAAACAATGCGGTGGCAGAGTCCTGGAGTAACCTCCCAGTAATCCCTGTGACTGCGTGTAGGTTAAGATTGGGTTGTAAACAGAGTATCAGAGCGAGACGTTCCTACCTGTCAGCTAGTAATTGTTCTGTATGGTGACATGAGCAGAGTGGCCTGACTTCTCCCACTTATTACAGATGTCCGACTTAGATATGTTGAGCATCCTGCTATGATGTCCATCACCAAGCCGGAACACTCCGATGCCAACCCTCAGTTCCAGACTGGCACCCGGCCGGTGGCTGAGCCTGAGACCCCTGCTGTTCACAATAACAGTGGAGGCTGGCTCAGGTGGGTCTTTGGGAGTGGAAGAGCTAATAAGAAGGAGGTTCATCTACCTGAGGACAAAAACAGATCTGTAAGGAACTGGTTATTAACACTATATTCTATGTAGAGACAATTGAGTGGATTTAAAAAATAAAAATAAATTGTGGCTTGCTTCACATTGCTAATCTCTTCTTCCTCAGATTGTCTGGGATCCAACTCTGCACAGATGGGTTAACAAAACTGAGCCCAAGGCTGAAGTACACACTTAAATTAAATTAAAAACAGTGAACAACCATTGTATTTCAACTGTGCTAATATTACCAACAATTTGGAAAATGTGTTGATGTGTTTTACAGAACAAGTGTGTACCACCACCTCCACCGATGGGGACACATGGATATCAGGGGAACACTGGCAGTGTCCCCAAAGGAGTGAATCCCTACTCTATGAAAGCAGGTGAATATTGCTTTAGAATACATGTGGTCTAACCAAGACTGTGTCAGCGAATCATAGATGTCCCTGGTGGTCTCCTCACCTTTCCCACTGCCAGCAGGTCTATGGGGCAGCAGATACCCCACAATGCATTACAATGATGGGACCAACTCAAAGCCTCCAAGCCATGGGGCTGGACTGCTTCCTAGACAGCTCTCTGGCTTGCTCCCTCCTTCACACTTTGACCTCATGGCACCAATGGTTGTGCCACCTGACACTCTACCCTACTGAGGTATGACTCTGGAAAATCCTTCCAAATTGTATCCATTCATCATTAACTGTGATTTGACTTTCACATCGCAAATGGCTGAAGTAGCAAGGATGTTAACTATTTTTTCATTTTTGTCCAACAGGCCATTTTCCCAAATTGGATTTGCCATACATAGATTTTTTCAGCATTAAAAATGTATTAAAATATGATCTTTTAATTAAATATCTCCTTTGTGTCCTCATGTTCACATGAATTTGATGTGTTCTATCATCATTTACAATTCTTATTGCTTCTGCATTTACGTTACTTACTGTACAGACAAATAAATATTATATGCATATATTTTATTTTAGACATTACAAAAACATTTTTTCATGCTTTCTGGATGTCTTACATTTACTTACTGTACAGGAAAGTATATTTTATACACATATTTAAACAAAACAAAAACATGTTATTTATGTATTCCGTAGACGGTGGCAGGGTAGCCTAGTGGTTACAGCGTTGGACTAGTAACCTGAATGTTGCAAGTTCAAACCCCCGAGTTGTTGTTCTGTCGTTCTGCCCCTGAACAGGCAGTTAACCCATCATTGAAAAAAAGAATTTGTTCTTAATTAACTGACTTGCCTTGTTAAATAAAGGTTAAAAAAAGACACAACAAAATATATTTAGATGCATTTTCAATTCCTAAATGTCAATATTTTGATTTTCTGTGCCACGTGTTTATGCCCATTTATGTACATCCTGTATACACCTCACACACATGGTCAGGGGCTTAAAAAATAAGAAAACAGTAACAGAGTTTACATTTTTGAGTTTGCATCCCAATATGACACTTTAAATATTTCACAGAATACTGAAATGTAACAAAACACCTATTGTGTTTATTGAGATGTACACTGAGATGCTCAGTTGGTCAATATTTCCCTCCAGTGATTCCCCAACATCTTGTCAACATGGGACCCAAAAATGGAGCAGATATCTTATACCAACCTATCTAAATAGACATGTATCCATAACAAGGCCTAGGAGGCCCCTATACTGTCCAAAAATCTCTCCAAAATGTCACATATTTTAAAGCATCTTTATTTTCATGCATATAACTTGGCCCCAAAAAATTGGGGGGGACCAAATTCACATTCTTTTGTGTAGACAATAATTTTTTATGATTTCATGACTGTTTGATAGTAGGTCCCTGAATGGTCAAAAACCTCTTCAAATAGAAGTATGTTTGTAGCACAAAATATCTTACAGGAAGGCCCTCTCACTCTCTCATCATGTCACAAGCAGACAGGCTCCCAGAGGCAGGGCCATAAAAGGCCCCATCTTACTCAGCTGCCGCTGCCCTCTCCAACAACCATCAGCACAGAACAGCATGAATCAAATCAAAGTTTATTTGTCACATGCGCCGAATACCGCAGTGAAATGCTTACTTACAGGCTCTAACCAATAGTGCAAAAAAAAAGGTATTAGGTGAACAATAGGTAGGTAAAGAAATAAAAACAACAGTAAGAAGACAGTGAAAAATACAGTAGTGAGGCTATAAAACTAGCGAGCCTACATACAGACACCGGTTAGTCAGGCTGATTGAGGTAGAATGTACATGTAAATATGGTTAAAGTGACTATGCATATATGATGAACAGAGAGTAGCAGCAGTGTAAAGAGGGGTTGGCAGGTGGTGGGATTTCTAATCCCTTGATATTATTGTAGGATCGGATTTTAATAGCTAACTTTTCGATGGCCATAATAAATAGATATGCCGATAGTGGACAACCTTCTTTTATGAGAAGTAGCCATTATTTACTATTGTCACATGTGCTCCCTCTCCGGCCTCTAGGTCACCAGGCCGTTCGTTATGGCGCACACCTGTCACCAGCCTTACACGCATTATGACACTCACCTGGACTCCATCACCTCCTTGATTACCTGCCCTTTATATGTCCCTCCCTTTGGTTTCTACCCCCATTAGTCATTGTTGCTGTTTCATGTCAGTGCGCTGTTTGTGTTCCTTGTTTTGTTCATTTATTTATTAATTAAATTTATTTATTCCCTGAACTTGCTTCCAGACTCTCAGAGTACATCCGTACAACTATTTTACACCTAGGGTTACTATACATGATTTTAACCCATTTTATAAGAGATTGTCCAAAATGTAAATGTTCCAGGCATTAATATATAAACTCCAGTCGTACTTTATGAAAAGCCTTTTAAAAGTCAGCTATGAATAGCAGGCCTGGTTTCCCTGATTGTTCATAGTGTTCTATTGGTTGCAGTACTTGCTTTATATGATCTCCAATATATTGTCCATGTAAAAAACCTGTCTGATTAGAATGAATAATGTCCGACAATACCTTTTTAATTCTATGCGCTATACATTTTGCTAGCATTTTTGCATCACAACACTGAAGTTTAAGGGGCCTCCAATTTTTTTATGGACTGGATCTTTATATTTACCAATTTGAATCGTGTTTCAGTAATAATGAAGGAGTGGTTAAAACATGATAATAACGGTCCTCTGAGGATATCAAAAAAGGTTTATCAGAGTTATTGACCTCACAAGAAGTCAGATTCGAGTAACTTACATTGTGGTGCTGAAACTTGAAGCAGCAGCCACGGCACAAACAATCGGAAATGGACAGCTCATGGTGCTGAAAGTATGCAAATTTGAGTAAAAATCATTCATTTTAAACGTCTTCATTTTAATTAGGGATATGTGTTGGAGCCTATTTCTTCCTATTTAAGAAATAAGAGGCAGGCCTACCGGTTTGACTGATGAATTTAGGCTATAGGCTGCTATATACATAGATATGTTAGTCAATTCCTCCACCCGCCATGCACTCTTTAAATAGCCCACCTCTGTGTCTGTTAAGACTTGAAGTTAGTGTGTATGAGAGGGTATGCCATAGGCCTACCTTTTCTTAAAGAAAAGGGCAAAAAGTACAGACCTACCCACTATTAGTTTAATATTTTGAGGAAAATGAAACAGATGTAATTATATACAGTTATCTATAACAACACTTTGGTCCGCACTTCTTAATGCTAGAAACAAGATGTAAAATAGGAATAACTGGGAAAGACGTGACTCTGATGCATACATGTATGGGGATATTGTTGTTTCATTTGCTTGGATATAATCGAATCTGACACTATCAATTGATTAAGCTATTCACATTCTGTACAATAAAATACATTTAAACCCAGACAGCTTTTAGGGAAACACTTGTGACCTCTCGTTGGGTTAAGCCAAGGAAGAAGATTAGCCAGCAGTTGAAGCTTACATTTTTCTGCGTCAGTAGGCCTACTCGGTCTGGGGTGGAAAGGTAGGCCTAACTTGAAAGTACCATGCTCAGATCCCTATTGACGTCTCAGAGTTAATTATTTACAAACAGGGACAGTTTTGTTGCAAATAACACACACTGTTTTGGCATTGTAGAAATATAATAAGATGAACACATAGGACTATCTCTCTGTCTATACTGTCATTTCAGTCATTTGTGATTTATTTAAAACGTTTCTACTAATACTGTATGGTAACTATTGAAGTCCACTCTTGTACAGCACACTAAAGGTGTATCTCTTTCTCTACAATTTAGGAGATTTTAAGATATTTTGTTGTTTGTGATGGTACTCTAGGTGCGAGGGACATCCTGTGCCACCAGTCAATTGATGGTGGATCACCTTCTGACCCCGTGCTCGCCAGGTGACCCGGCTGCCATAGAATTGACCTGGATGGATGTGCCTAGCGACAAGCTGCTGGAGCCCATCATCTGCATGGTGAGAAACACACATTCACAGCACATTCACTGCTCACAAACATACTGGAACATGCTGTTTCAACATACACATCCAGGCATTTCAAACTGACTCTCACATTTGTGTAATTTCTGAACCATGCTCATGATTTTGTTTGTCTTCTGTGTGTGTCCCTCTATCCTCCAGTCTGACGTGCTGTGCTCACTATCCACCACACAACCCACAGTCAACATGGAGGTCTTGTTCAAGGTCAGGAAGTTCACAGAGGACTTAGAGCAGGAGGGTTGAGAGGTCCTGGTTGGCAGGGGCTTTATTACTCCTTACTCAGTCTCTCCTATCAAGACCCAACTCCAGTCAAATAGTAGCTACAGTATTACAACACTACGAATCTGCATTGACAAGAATAATGGAGCATTTTAACTTACACACAATTGTTGTTTTTTTGCATATCCCAACTCCCTCTGAGACACCCACAAGTGCCTTATTTTCTCACTTTGTCAGCTCCGGTATTTAAGCCAGCAATCTTTCGATAACTGGCCCAATGATCTAAACTTGAGGCCCCTTAGTGGGTCTGCAGGGTGACTCCCCTAGTGGGTCTGGAACCCAGGTCAGCAGCACTACATTGCTGTGTGTCTGTATAGTTGAGGGTATATTGGTTTAGTAATACTCAATTCAGTTCTGTTTCCAGAGGGGATCTCAATGCTGTTACAGGTAGCCACGATCACCAAGCTACCCTGACTTAATAAAACCTGAATTCAAAAGGAACAAGATGTGCTTGTCATTATTTTATTTTTTACTTGTATTATAGTATACCCACATTTCTGTCCACAACTTTTGAATCAGGTAGTAATTCAACAGATACATGTGCTGCCTTTCCAACTGATGTCAAGTTCCAACACAAATATTCATTTGAAAAAGCAATAGACTTTCACATTGTAGGTCTGTTGTTTAAACAATGTAATCATAATATATGACATTTAGCAGATGCTTTCATTCAAAGCGACTTACAGTCATTTGCACATACATTTTACGTATGGGTTTCCCCGGGAATCGAACCCACAACCCTGGTGGTGGGATCGGCATGCTCTACACAGGATCATCATTTATACTGTAATATGTGTTTATAACAGGGAGTGACATTGATAATAAGTCTATAGCAGTGTAATAAGTGTTTATAACAATGTACAGCACATCTACCAACACACCGATGCGTTTCAAGAGCCTACACTATTTTGTTTCAGAATCCTCAGACCCCTGACAGGGAGTAGCATAGGGGATAGTGCCATCTAGTGGAATGGAAATTAAACTATTATTCCAGATATTATTTAATAAAGAATATTGAAAACCTAAATTACTTTTCAGAGATCAGAGAAACTTAACAGAACGCATCTTGAAACAGAAAATATGCCACAATTTGTGAACGATGGACTTCTAAATTGAAGCTTTTTGCTCGATTTGGAACCGATAATGTCGCTGATTTCATGAAGCTCTCCTGCGCATCAATTACTTCACGAAATCCCGCAACGTGAAAGCGCCAGAAAAAACATCGCGAGATTGTAAATATGTGTGAGAGTCACAGATTTGAAAGCAGACGCTTTCATCCAAAACGATTTACAGTAATGCGTACATACATTTTTTATTTTGGGTGGCCCATGGAAATTAGACTTTTTCGAGCCTTTCGAAGCTATTTTTGTATGTCTTTCTTTGTAATACTGTATGTATTCAATCATTTCGATTTGATCACTTCCCAAATACATCAATTCAATGTTTATTCCACGTTGGTTCAACGTAATTTATTTGAAATGACATGGATATTGTGTCACAGTGAATTGTATAATCTGCAGTCAATTTCATTATGTTTTCATGTGCCATGATTCTGACATTTGACATATGATCCTCAAAGGATTAGGCTAAATAGTTTCAGTGGTGCAGTCGGTGTAATCTCAATTCAATACGATGTGCATGTACTGTACATATAGCAAATATAGCTATTAAACCCATGTTCAATGACTTTAATCTGTGACGCAAGTGGACAATTATGTTTGTGACGTTCCATGGAACCCACCGTGTAGTTTAAAACTCGATTCTGATTGGCTTGCAGGTCATTCTACAGTGTAAATCATAAATGAAAACGTGCTTTTATATCAGTGTGACAGATTCACAATACCGTCTCTCAAACCGTACTGCACTTTTATCTGCCTAACGGTATCTTCAAGCAAGACTGGTTAGGCCTTTTGGATAGCTTGTCCAAGGTAAGAATATGCGTCAAGCTATAGCCTACTTTTAATGTTTTAGTTTCCCGAACTCAAGTTACTCCAGTCAAGTGATTAATCGTAAATTTGTTGTTTTGACTGAGCAGTCCAATGGCCAATGCTGTTTTTGGACTATGAGACCCTCGGCTATATACTATGATGAGCCAATAACACGCATAGTTTATGCATTAGGCATTGCACAAGTCAGTGTCTAGGTCAGAATATAAAGTAGCTATTTCCGTTAACTCAAATTACTCAAGTCAAGTGATTAATCGTAAGAGTTAGTTGTTTTGACTGTCAAAAAAATAACTTTGATGGAATATTCCAAATTACAATGGCAATTATGCATCACAAATTCACATTATTACTTGTATTTCAATGATTCATCCAGGCCCAAGACATAAAGTCGCCTGAAAGCTGTGTAGCAATAATTCCAGCTTCTGACCAAGAATCATGGATACCTTTCATGTGAGTACTCACACACCAGATTTTTTTTACATACCTCAGAAGGAAGATACCTCAATATCTGGAAGCACTGTCTCATGTACAACTGTTAATGCTATCTCTGAAATGTCTAACAAAATGTTGACTTGATCGTTTCATCAAGACCTTCTCATCACAAGTTGGAACTAGTGGTCAACATTGGGACAATGCCGCCCAAAATAACAGGGACCAACATTTTCATGGAGGTAAGCACTACACTTCTGATGGGTTTAAAGATTGTATTACATTATCTAAAAGTGAGAAAGTAAATCCCAGCTGTTTTTATTCTTTTCACAGGGAAGAACAATCCCCATTATGCCATGAATGTTTCATTGCTGAACAACCATAGATATTTTTCCTCTAATTTGGCTCCCGTTCCTCCAACAGTGAGCAAGACCTGTCAGCAGAGCTCACTGGAGCAGGGAGACATGCCGTCACCCTTTTGGCGCCTGACAAAGTACACTTTTTTCCTTCTAAATAACACTATAGTAACATCTTCTGCACAAAGTTACATTCCTAATAAGATTGGTGTTAAGTGAGAAAGAATCCTAAAGATGGTCCAATGGGCATGGTCTGAAGCCTCTCGTCATCTCAGTATGTTGAACCACCTGATTTCTTGCAGGCTTGAGATTCAGATCCTGCTGAACGATGTTAAGCATTCGATTAACCACATGCAGGGGACGCTGAACACCATGCAGGGGCAGTGTATTGAGTTGCAGACTGCCATATCTAAGGTAGTGTCAGATGAGTCTCAGATACAGAAGAATAAGTCTATGATGGTATGGTGATAATGATTGAGATGGTGATTATAATAATGATGACTAGCGGTACCCCACCCTACGGGCGGTAAATCATTGGATCTGATTAATTCAATTCAATGCAATTCAATCTTTGAGGACTGCAACCATAGAAATACAGTTTATTTACACTAATAATAAGCTATTGTCAACTTCCCGTCTATGCTTATCTTGCTCATTGCTCACTGTTACCCTATGTGTGCAACTATTATTGATTTCTCACACAAAAATAATTTGGTTGCAAATGTACCTGGGGCCACGTAAATAATTGTTAGGCTACTCATTTTGAATGAGTGGCAACTTGTGTGACCATAAAAGTCTGTGTGCGACTGGGGACAGTAAAATAATGTGGTTACTGACCTGCCCTACATCATAGAAGGCCCTTCAAGTCGGAACTAGAAAATTCGGACATTTCTGACTCTCTGACTCGCTAAGTCGTTATGGAATGAGGATTTCAGGTTTCCCACTTGTGAAGTATCAGAATCAACCAGTAGGAAGCTCTACGCTATTAACTTACATTCATTTTAACTCTGAGGTTCCAAGTTTCCGAAAGCATGTGAATGCGTCAATAATTGCCATGGTAATTTTGAATGTTCAGTCAGTGAGCATTATGGGTAATTGTCCTACATACTTACATCAAATGCTTTATGATAGCATCATCTCCTGTAGTAACAGTACCTTTCCAAACACAATTACAATTAAAATTAACAAAGATACAAAATATTGCTAAAGTGAAGAAAATCAGCTCAAAATTGTAGGAGGAAATGCCCCTGCAGCAGGGAGACTTACGGTATTATAATATATTGTAGATAACATTAATATAATTTGTGTATTTACAGTATCAGTACACATGCAAATGGAAGTATATGCTAGGGATTGATCTACACTGAGTGAACAAAACATTAACAACACCTTCCTATTGAGTTTCCCCCCTTTGGTGGTGGACCATTGTTGATACTCAGGGAAAACTGTTGAGCTGAAAAACCCAACAGCATTGCAGTTCTTGACCCAAACCGGTGCACCTGGCACATACTACCATACTCTGTTCAAAGGGACTTAAATCTTTGGTCTTGCCCATTCACCCTCTGAATGACACACATACACAATCCATGTCTCAATTGTCTAAAAATCATTCTTTAACCTGCCCCCCCCCCCCCCTTCATCTACACTGAGAAGAAGATTTAACAATTCACATCAATAAGGGACTATAGCTTTCATCTGATTTGTCTATGTCACTGAAAGAGAAGGTGTTCTTAATGTTTAATACACTCAGTGTAATGATGTTATAGATTCTAAGTGGTTGATTTTTTAGGGAATTCATTTATGCTCTATTTATACCTGCAGATCATCACAGCAGCCGAAGTTGCTGTGCAGAGGGAGGAGATCCTCCGAGCATCAGGCCTCATCCCTGAAGAGAGGGAGGACATCCGCCTCACAGCCAGTGTCCCTGCACAGAGGGAGGGGATTCTTCCAGCAGCTACTGCAGCTACTGTCACTGTGCGAAAGGAGAAGATCCTCAGAGCATCAGGCCTCATTTCTGCACAAAAGGAGTTGATCCACCTGATGGCCAGTGTCACTGCGCAGAGGAAGGGAATCGTCCCAATGGTCAGCGTCCCTGCGCACAGGGAGGGGATCGTCCCAAAGGCTAGTGTCCCTGCTGAGAGGTTGGAGATCCTCCGAGCATCAGGCCTCATCCCGCCACAGAGGGAGGGGAATGTCCGAACAGCCAGTGTCCCAGCACAAAGGGATGGGATTCTCTCAGCAGCCAGCATCACTGAACAGAGGGAGGGGATTCTTCCAGCAGCTTCTATCACTGTGCCGAAGAAGAAGATCCGCAGAGCATCAGGCCTCATTCCTGCACAAAAGGAGTTGATCCACCTGATGGCCAGTGTCACTGCGCAGAGGAAGGGAATCGTCCCAATGGTCAGCGTCCCTGTGCACAGGGAGGGGATCGTCCCAAAGGCCAGTGTCCCTGCTGAGAGGGAGGAGATCCTCCGAGCATCAGGCCTCATCCCGCCACTGAGGGAGGGTATCCTCCAAACAGCCAGTGTCCCTGCACAGAGGGAGGAGCTCCTCCGAGCATCAGGCCTCATCCCATCACAGAGGGAGGGTATCCTCCAAACAGCCAGTGTCCCTGCACAGAGGGAGGGGATCTTCCGAGCATCAGGCCTCATCCCGCCACCAAGGGAGGGTATCCTCCAAACAGCCAATGTCCCTGCACAGAGGGAGGAGATCCTCCGAGCATCAGGCCTCATCTCTGAAGAGAGGGAGGAGATCCTCCTCACAGCCAGTGTCCCTGTGAAGAATGAAAACATTCATCCACAACCACCTTCCATCATCCCCATGTTGGCACCACTGCGGAAATGGGATGGTGGAGCGTGTACTCCACCTGTGGATTTCTATTCCAAGAGAAGAGGTCACTTAACCTTACCTAATTAGTAAAGAAATTACTATTGTGAGAATAAGTTGTGATAGATCAAATGTATGGCTCGTGTGAGTGTATAGCTGTAATACTTTCATGCATTTTCTACATAAAAATGTTTAGCTCCATTGTACTTTTACATTTGAGTCATTTAGCAGACACTGTTATCCAGAGCGAGTCTATACATTTTCATACTCCAGTAAATCTCTCCAGGATTTCACATGGATTTTTTTCATATTTGCGGATAAATATGCTAGATTTTGCAGCGACAATCATGACATTTTGCATTGCAATATGCAATTGTTTTGTCCAATTTGTTGCAAAAATGTGCTGACAAGGGAAAAAACTGTGTTGATGTGTCGCTTGATTGAACCATATTATGCAGTAAATGTGCGGTGATTGGTTGAAATTGCGAGCCCTCTTTTTGTACTGTGGTAATTGTCAGTTCTATGCGATAATATTGTGATGTGACTATTTTATGCAGAAATAGTTTGGTTATTGGCCCTCACATAATATGCAGGGAATTGTTCATTTTGCAACCAAAACAATGCGGTGGCAGAGTCCTGGAGTAACCTCCCAGTAATCCCTGTGACTGCGTGTAGGTTAAGATTGGGTTGTAAACAGAGTATCAGAGCGAGACGTTCCTACCTGTCAGCTAGTAATTGTTCTGTATGGTGACATGAGCAGAGTGGCCTGACTTCTCCCACTTATTACAGATGTCCGACTTAGATATGTTGAGCATCCTGCTATGATGTCCATCACCAAGCCGGAACACTCCGATGCCAACCCTCAGTTCCAGACTGGCACCCGGCCGGTAGCTGAGCCCGAGACCCCTGCTGTTCACAATAACAGTGGAGGCTGGCTCAGGTGGGTCTTTGGGAGTGGAAGAGCTAATAAGAAGGAGGTTCATCTACCTGAGGACAAAAACAGATCTGTAAGGAACTGGTTATTAACACTATATTCTATGTAGAGACAATTGAGTGGATTTAAAAAATAAAAATAAATTGTGGCTTGCTTCACATTGCTAATCTCTTCTTCCTCAGATTGTCTGGGATCCAACTCTGCACAGATGGGTTAACAAAACTGAGCCCAAGGCTGAAGTACACACTTCAATTAAATTAAATTAAAAACAGTGAACAACCATTGTATTTCAACTGTGCTAATATTACCAACAATTTGGAAAATGTGTTGATGTGTTTTACAGAACAAGTGTGTACCACCACCTCCACCGATGGGGACACATGGATATCAGGGGAACACTGGCAGTGTCCCCAAAGGAGTGAATCCCTACTCTATGAAAGCAGGTGAATATTGCTTTAGAATACATGTGGTCTAACCAAGACTGTGTCAGCGAATCATAGATGTCCCTGGTGGTCTCCTCGCTAACACCTTTCCCACTGCCAGCAGGTCTATGGGGCAGCAGATACCCCACAATGCATTACAATGATGGGACCAACTCAAAGCCTACAAGCCATGGGGCTGGACTGCTTCCTAGACAGCTCTCTGGCTTGCTCCCTCCTTCACACTTTGACCTCATGGCACCAATGGTTGTGCCACCTGACACTCTACCCTACTGAGGTATGACTCTGGAAAATCCTTCCAAATTGTATCCATTCATCATTAACTGTGATTTGACTTTCACATCGCAAATGGCTGAAGTAGCAAGGATGTTAACTATTTTTTCATTTTTGTCCAACAGGCCATTTTCCCAAATTGGATTTGCCATACATAGATTTTTTCAGCATTAAAAATGTATTAAAATATGATCTTTTAATTAAATATCTCCTTTGTGTCCTCATGTTCACATGAATTTGATGTGTTCTATCATCATTTACAATTCTTATTGCTTCTGCATTTACGTTACTTACTGTACAGACAAATAAATATTATATGCATATATTTTATTTTAGACATTACAAAAACATTTTTTCATGCTTTCTGGATTTCTTACATTTACTTACTGTACAGGAAAGTATATTTTATACACATATTTAAACAAAACAAAAACATTTATTTATGTATTCCGTAGACGGCGGCAGGGTAGCCTAGTGGTTACAGCGTTGGACTAGTAACCTGAAGGTTGCAAGTTCAAACCCCCGAGTTGTTGTTCTGTCGTTCTGCCCCTGAACAGGCAGTTAACCCATCATTGAAAAAAAGAATTTGTTCTTAATTAACTGACTTGCCTTGTTAAATAAAGGTTAAAAAAAGACACAACAAAATATATTTAGATGCATTTTCAATTCCTAAATGTCAATATTTTTATTTTCTGTGCCACGTGTTTATGCCCATTTATGTACATCCTGTATACACCTCACACACATGGTCAGGGGCTTAAAAAATAAGAAAACAGTAACAGAGTTTACATTTTTGAGTTTGCATCCCAATATGACACTTTAAATATTTCACAGAAGACTGAAATGTAACAAAACACCTATTGTGTTTATTGAGATGTACACTGAGATGCTCAGTTGGTCAATATTTCCCTCCAGTGATTCCCCAACATCTTGTCAACATGGGACCCAAAAATGGAGCAGATATCTTATACCAACCTATCTAAATAGACATGTATCCATAACAAGGCCTAGGAGGCCCCTATACTGTCCAAAAATCTCTCCAAAATGTCATATATTTTAAAGCATCTTTATTTTCATGCATATAACTTGGCCCAAAAAAATTGGGGGGGATCAAATTCACATTCTTTTGTGTAGACAATCATTTTTATGATTTCATGACTGTTTGATAGTAGGTCCCTGAATGGTCAAAAACCTCTTCAAATAGAAGTATGTTTGTAGCACAAAATATCTTACAGGAAGGCCCTCTCACTCTCTCATCATGTCACAAGCAGACAGGCTCCCAGAGGCAGGGCCATAAAAGGCCCCATCTTACTCAGCTGCCGCTGTCCTCTCCAACAGCCATCAGCACAGAACAGCATGAATCAAATCAAAGTATATTTGTCACATGCGCCGAATACCGCAGTGAAATGCTTACTTACAGGTTCTAACCAATAGTGCAAAAAAAAGGTATTAGGTGAACAATAGGTAGGTTAAGAAATAAAAACAACAGTAAGAAGACAGTGAAAAATACAGTAGTGAGGCTATAAAACTAGCGAGGCTACATACAGACACCGGTTAGTCAGGCTGATTGAGGTAGAATGTACATGTAAATATGGTTAAAGTGACTATGCATATATGATGAACAGAGAGTAGCAGCAGTGTAAAGAGGGGTTGGCAGGTGGTGGGATTTCTAATCCCTTGATATTATTGTAGGATCGGATTTTAATAGCTAACTTTTCGATGGCCATAATAAATAGATATGCCGATAGTGGACAACCTTCTTTTATGAGAAGTAGCCATTATTTACTATTGTCACATGTGCTCCCTCTCCGGCCTCTAGGTCACCAAGCTGTTCGTTATGGCGCACACCTGTCACCAGCCTTACACGCATTATGACACTCACCTGGACTCCATCACCTCCTTGATTACCTGCCCTTTATATGTCCCTCCCTTTGGTTTCTACCCCCATTAGTCATGGTTGCTGTTTCATGTCAGTGCGCTGTTTGTGTTCCTTGTTTGTTCATTTATTTATTAATTAAATGTATTCATTCCCTGAACTTGCTTCCCGACTCTCAGCGTACATCCGTACAACTATTTTTCACCTACGGTTACTATACATGATTTTAACCCATTTTATAAGAGATTGTCCAAAATTTAAATGTTCCAGGCATTAATATATAAACTCCAGGCGTACTTTATGAAAAGCCTTTTAAAAGTCAGCTATGAATAGCAGGCCTGGTTTCCCTGATTTTTCATAGTGTTCTATTGGTTGCAGTACTTGCTTTATATGATCTCCAATATATTGTCCATGTAAAAAACCTGTCTGATTAGAATGAATAATGTCCAACAACACCTTTTTAATTCTATGCGCTATACATTTTGCTAGCATTTTTGCATCACAACACTGAAGTTTAAGGGGCCTCCAATTTTTTTATGGACTGGATCTTTATATTTACCACTTTGAATCGTGTTTCAGTAATAATGAAGGAGTGGTTAAAACATGATAATAACGGTCCTCTGAGGATATCAAAAAAGGTTTATCAGAGTTATTGACCTCACAAGAAGTCAGATTCAAGTAACTTACATTGTGGTGCTGAAACTTGAAGCAGCAGCCACGGCACAAACAATTGGAAATGGACAGCTCATGGTGCTGAAAGTATGCAAATTTGAGTAAACATCATTCATTTTAAACGTCTTCATTTTAATTAGGGATATGTGTTGGAGCCTATTTCTTCCTATTTAAGAAATAAGAGGCAGGCCTACCGGTTTGACTGATGAAATTAGGCTATCGGCTGCTATATCCATAGATATGTTAGTCAATTCCTCCACCCGCCATGCACTCTTTAAATAGCCCACCTCTGTGTCTGTTAAGACTTGAAGTTAGTGTGTATGAGAGGGTATGCCATAGGCCTACCTTTTCTTAAAGAAAAGGGCAAAAAGTACAGGCCTACCCACTATTAGTTTAATATTTCGAGGAAAATGAAACAGATGTGATTATATACAGTTATCTATAACAACACTTTGGTCCGCGATTCTTAATGCTAGAAACAAGCTGTAAAATAGGAATAACTGGGAAAGACGTGACTCTGATGCATATGGGGATATTGTTGTTTCATTTGCTTTGGATATAATCGAATCTGACACTATCAATTGATTAAGCTATTCACACTCTGTACAATAAAATACATTTAAACCCAGACAGCTTTTAGGGAAACACTTGTGACCTCTCGTTGGGTTAAGCCAAGGAAGAAGATTAGCCAGCAGTTGAAGCTTACATTTTTCTGCGTCAGTAGGCCTACTCGGTCTGGGGTGGAAAGGTAGGCCTAACTTGAAAGTACAATGCTCAGATCCCTACGGACGTCTCAGAGTTAATTATTTACAAACAGGGACAGTTTCGTTGCAAATAACACACACTGTTTTGGCATTGTAGAAATATAATAAGATGAACACATAGGACTATCTCTCTGTCTATACTGTCATTTCAGTCATTTGTGATTTATTTAAAACGTTTCTACTAATACTGTATGGTAACTATTGAAGTCCACTCTGTACAGCACACTAAATGTGTATCTCTTTCTCTACAATTAAGGAGATTTTAAGATATTTTGTTGTTTGTGATGGTACTCTAGGTGCGAGGGACATCCTGTGCCACCAGTCAGTTGATGGTGGATGACCTTCTGACCCCGTGCTCGCCAGGTGACCCGGCAGCCATAGAATTGACCTGGATGGATGTGCCTAGCGACAAGCTGCTGGAGCCCATCATCTGCATGGTGAGAAACACACATTCACAGCACAGACCCACTCACATTCACTGCTCACAAACATACTGGAACATGCTGTTTCAACATACACATCCAGGCATTTCAAACTGACTCTCACATTTGTGTAATTTCTGAACCATGCTCATGATTTTGTTTGTCTTCTGTGTGTGTCCCTCGGCCCTCCAGTCTGACATGCTGTGCTCACTATCCACCACGCAACCCACAGTCAACATAGAGGTCTTATTCAAGGTCAGGAAGTTCACAGAGGACTTAGAACAGGAGGGTTGAGAGGTCCTGGTTGGCAGGGGCTTTACTACTCCTTACTCAGTCGCTCCTATCAAGACCCAACTCCAGTCAAATAGTAGCTACAGTATTACAACAGTATTACAACACTACGAACCTGCATTGACAAGAATGATGGAGCATTTTAACTTACACACAATTGTTGTTTTTTTGCATATCCCAACTCCCTCTGAGACACCCACAAGTGCCTTATTTTTTCACTTTGTCGGCTCCGGTATTTGAGCCAGCAATCTTTCGGTAACTGGCCCAATGATCTAAACTTGAGGCTACGTGCCGCCCCTTAGTGGGTCTGCAGGGTGACTCCCCTAGTGGGTCTGGAACCCAGGTCAGCAGCACTACATTGCTGTGTGTCTGTATAGTTCAGGGTATATTGGTTTAGTAATACTCAATTCAGTTCTGTTTCCAGAGGGGATCTCAATGCTGTTACACGTAGCCACGATCACCAAGCTACCCTGACTTAATAAAACCTGAATTCAAAAAGAACAAGATGTCCTGGTCATTATTTTATTTTTTACTTGTATTATAGTATACCCACATTTCTGTCCACAACTTTTGAATCAGGTAGTAATTCAACAGATACATGCACTGCCTTTCCAACTGATGTCAAGTTCCAACACAAATATTCATTTGAAAAAGCAATAGACTTTCACATTGTAGGTCTGTTGTTTAAACAAGGTAATCATAATATATGACATTTAGCAGATGCTTTCATTCAAAGCGACTTACAGTCATTTTCACATACATTTTACGTATGGGTTTCCCCGGGAATCGAACCCACAACCCTGGTGGTGGGATCGGCATGCTCTACACAGGATCATCATTTATACTGTAATATGTGTTCATAACAGGGAGTGACATTGATAATAAGTCTATAGCAGTGTAATAAGTGTTTATAACAATGTACAGCACATCTACCAACACACCGATGCGTTTCAAGAGCCTACACTATTTTGTTTCAGAATCCTCAGACCCCTGACAGGGAGGACCATAGGGGATAGTCCCATCTAGTGGAATGGAAATTAAACTATTATGACAGATATTATTTAATAAAGAATATTGAAAACCTAAATTACTTTTCAGAGATCAGAGAAACTTAACAGAACGCATCTTGAAACAGAAAATATGCCACAATTTGTGAACGATGGATTTTGAATTTGAAGCTTTTTGCTCGATTTGGAACCGTTAATGTCGCTGATTTCATGAAGCTCTCCTGCGCATCAATTACTTCACGAAATCCCGCAACGTGAAAGCGCCAGAAATAAACATCGCGAGATTGTAAATATGTGTGAGAGTCAGAGATCTGAAAGCAGACGCTTTCATCCAAAACGATTTACAGTAATGCGTACATACATTTTTTCTTTTGGGTGGCCCAGGGAAATTAGACTTTTTCGAGCACTTTCTTTGTAATACTGTATGTATTCAATCATTTCGATTTGATCACTTCCCAATGGGCACATAAATCAATTCAATGTTTATTCCACGTTGGTTCAACGTAATTTAATTGAAATTACATGGATATTGTGTCACAGTGAATTGTATAATCTGCAGTCAATTTCATTATGTTTTCATGTGCCATGATTCTGACATTTGACATATGATCCTCAAAGGATTAGGCTAAATAGTTTCAGTGGTGCAGTCGGTGTAATCTCAATTCAATACGATGTGCATTTACTGTACATATAGCCAATATAGCTATTAAACCCATGTTCAATGACTTTAATCTGTGACGCAAGTGGACAATTATGTTTGTGACGTTCCATGGAACCCACTGTGTAGTTTAAAACTCGATTCTGATTGGCTTGCAGGTCATTCTACAGTGTAAATCATAAATGAAAACGTGCTTTTATATCAGTGTGACAGATTCACAATACCGTGTCTCAAACCGTACCGCGCTTTTATCTGCCTAACGGTATCTTCAAGCAAGACTGGTTAGGCCTTTTGGATAGCTTGTCCAAGGTAAGAATATGCGTCAAGCTATAGCCTACTTTTAATGTTTTAGTTTCCCGAACTCAAGTTACTCCAGTCAAGTGATTAATCGTAAATGTGTTGTTTTGACTGAGCAGTCCAATGGCCAATGCTGTTTTTGGACTATGAGACCCTCGGCTATATACTATGATGAGCCAATAACACGCATAGTTTATGCATTAGGCATTGCACAAGTCAGTGTCTAGGTCAGAATATAAAGTAGCTATTTCCGTTAACTCAAATTACTCAAGTCAAGTGATTAATCGTAAGAGTTAGTTGTTTTGACTGTCAAAAAAATAACTTTGATGGAATATTCCAAATTACAATGGCAATTATGCATCACAAATTCACATTATTACTTGTATTTCAATGATTCATCCAGGCCCAAGACATAAAGTCGCCTGAAAGCTGTGTAGCAATAATTCCAGCTTCTGACCAAGAATCATGGATACCTTTCATGTGATTGGTGTTAAGTGAGAAAGAATCCTGAAGATGGTCCAATGGGCATGGTCTGAAGGCTCTCGTCATCTCAGTATGTTGAACCACCTGATTTCTTGCAGGCTTGAGATTCAGATCCTGCTGAACATTAAGCATTCGATTAACCACATGCAGGGGACGCTGAACACCATGCAGGGGCAGTGTATTGAGTTGCAGACTGCCATATCTAAGGTAGTGTCAGATGAGTCTCAGATACAGAAGAATAAGTCTATGATGGTATGGTGATAATGATTGAGATGGTGATTATAATAATGATGACTAGTGGTACCCCACCCTACGGGCGGAAAATCATTGGATCTGATTAATTCAATTCAATGCAATTCAATCTTTGAGGACTGCAACCATAGAAATACAGTTTATTTACACTAATAATAAGCTATTGTCAACTTCCCGTCTATGCTTATCTTGCTCATTGCTCACTGTTACCCTGTGTGTGCAACTATTATTGATTTCTCACACAAAAATAATTTGGTTGCAAATGTACCTGGGGCCACGTAAATAATTGTTAGGCTACTCATTTTGAATGAGTGGCAACTTGTGTGACCATAAAAGTCTGTGTGCGACTGGGGACAGTAAAATAATTTGGTTACTGACCTGCCCTACATCATAGAAGGCCCTTCAAGTCGGAACTAGAAAATTTGGACATTTCTGACTCTCTGACTCGCTAAGTCGTTATGGAATGAGGATTTCAGGTTTCCCACTTGTGAAGTATCAGAATCAACCAGTAGGAAGCTCTACGCTAATAACTTACATTCATTTTAACTCTGAGGTTCCAAGTTTCCGAAAGCATGTGAATGCGTCAATAATTGCCATGGTAATTTTGAATGTTCAGTCAGTGAGCATTATGGGTCCTACATACTTACATCAAATGCTTTATGATAGCATCATCTCCTGTAGTAACAGTACCTTTCCAAACACAATTACAATTAAAATTAACAAAGATACAAAATATTGCTAAAGTGAAGAAAATCAGCTCAAAATTGTAGGAGGAAATGCCCCTGCAGCAGAGAGACTTACGGTATTATAATATATTGTAGATAACATTAATATAATTTGTGTATTTACAGTATCAGTACACATGCAAATGGAAGTATATGCTAGGGATTGATCTACACTGAGTGAACAAAACATTAACAACACCTTCCTATTGAGTTTCCCCCTTTTGGTGGTGGACCATTGTTGATACTCAGGGAAAACTGTTGAGCTGAAAAACCCAACAGCATTGCAGTTCTTGACCCAAACCGGTGCACCTGGCACATACTACCATACTCTGTTCAAAGGGACTTACATCTTTGGTCTTGCCCATTCACCCTCTGAATGACACACATACACAATCCATGTCTCAATTGTCTAAAAATCATTCTTTAACCTGCCCCCCCCTCCCCTTCATCTACACTGAGAAGAAGATTTAACAATTCACATCAATAAGGGACTATAGCTTTCACCTGATTTGTTTATGTCACTGAAAGAGAAGGTGTTCTTAATGTTTAATACACTCAGTGTAATGATGTTATAGATTCTAAGTGGTTGATTTTTTAGGGAATTAATTTATGCTCTATTTATACCTGCAGATCATCACAGCAGTCAAAGTTGCTGTGCAGAGGGAGGAGATCCCACGAGCATCAGGCCTCATCCCGTCACAGAGGGAGGAAATGCTCCGAGCATCAGGCCTCATCCTGTCACAGAGGGAGGGTATCCTCCAAACATCCAGTGTCCCTGCACAGAGGGAGGGGATTCTCCCAGCAGCTAACATCACTGTGCAGAGGTTGGAGATCCTCCGAGCATCAGGCCTCATCCCGCCACAGAGGGAGGGGAATGTCCGAACAGCCAGTGTCCCAGCACAGAGGGATGGGATTCTCTCAGCAGCCAGCATCACTGAACAGAGGGAGGGGATTCTTCCAGCAGCTTCTATCACTGTGCCGAAGAAGAAGATCCTCAGAGCATCAGGATTTTGGATTTCTATTCCAAGAGAAGAGGTCACTTAACCTTACCTAATTAGTAAAGAAATTACTATTGTGAGAATAAGTTGTGATAGATCAAATGTATGGCTCATGTGAGTGTATAGCTGTAATACTTTCATGCATTTTCTACATAAAAATGTTTAGCTCCATTGTACTTTTACATTTGAGTCATTTAGCAGACACTGTTATCCAGAGCGACTTACAGTAGTGAGTCTATACATTTTCATACTCCAGTGAATCTCTCCAGGATTTCACATGGATTTTTTTCATATTTGCGGATAAATATGCTAGATTTTGCAGCGACAATCATGACATTTTGCATTGCAATATGCAATTGTTTTGTCCAATTTGTTGCAAAAATGCACTGACAAGGGAAAAAACTGTGTTGATGTGTCGCTTGATTAAACCATATTATGCAGTAAATGTGTGGTGATTGGTTGAAATTGCGAGCCCTCTTTTTGTACTGTGGTAATTGTCAGTTCTATGCGATAATATTGTGATGTGACTATTTTATGCAGAAATAGTTTGGTGATTGGTCACATTTGTAAGCCCTCACATAATATGCAGGGAATTGTTGATTTTGCAACCAAAACAATGCGGTGGCAGAGTCCTGGAGTAACCTCCCAGTAATCCCTGTGACTGCGTGTAGGTTAAGATTGGGTTGTAAACAGAGTATCAGAGCGAGACGTTCCTACCTGTCAGCTAGTAATTGTTCTGTATGGTGACATGAGCAGTGTGGCCTGACTTCTCCCACTTATTACAGATGTCCGACTTAGATATGTTGAGCATCCTGCTATGATGTCCATCACCAAGCCGGAACACTCCGATGCCAACCCTCAGTTCCAGACTGGCACCCGGCCGGGGGCTGAGCCCGAGACCCCTGCTGTTCACAATAACAGTGGAGGCTGGCTCAGGTGGGTCTTTGGGAGTGGAAGAGCTAATAAGAAGGAGGTTCATCTACCTGAGGACAAAGACAGATCTGTAAGGAACTGGTTATTAACACTATATTCTATGTAGAAACAATTGAGTGGATTTAAAAAATAAAAATAAATTGTGGCTTGCTTCACATTGCTAATCTCTTCTTCCTCAGATTGTCTGGGATCCAACTCTGCACAGATGGGTTAACAAAACTGAGCCCAAGGATGAAGTACACACTTAAATTAAATTAAAAACAGTGAACAACCATTGTATTTCAACTGTGCTAATATTACCAACAATTTGGAAAATGTGTTGATGTGTTTTACAGAACAAGTGTGTACCACCACCTCCACCGATGGGGACAAATTGATATCAGGGGAACACTGGCAGTGTCCCCAAAGGAGTGAATCCCTACTCTATGAAAGCAGGTGAATATTGCTTTAGAATACATGTGGTCTAACCAAGACTGTGTCAGCCAATCATAGATGTCCCTGGTGGTCACCTGCTAACACCTTTCCCACTGCCAGCAGGTCTATGGGGCAGCAGATACCCCACAATGCATTACAATGATGGGACCAACTCAAAGCCTCCAAGCCATGGGGCTGGACTGCTTCCTAGACAGCTCTCTGGCTTGCTCCCTCCTTCACACTTTGACCTCATGGCACCAATGGTTGTGCCACCTGACACTCTACACTACTGAGGTATGACTCTGGAAAATCCTTCCAAATTGTATCCATTCATCATTAACTGTGATTTGACTTTAACATCGCAAATGGCTGAAGTAGCAAGGATCTTAACTATTTTTTCATTTTTGTCCAACAGGCCATTTTCCCAAATTGGATTTGCCATACATAGATTTTTTCAGCATTAAAAATGTATTAAAATATTATATTTTAATTAAATATCTCCTTTGTGTCCTCATGTTCACATGAATTTGATGTGTTCTATCATAATTTACAATTCTTATTGCTTCTGCATTTACGTTACTTACTGTACAGACAAATAAATATTATATGCATATATTTTATTTTAGACATTACAAAAACATTTTTTCATGCTTTCTGGATTTCTTACATGTACTTACTGTACAGGAAAGTAGTGGTTAGTGGTTAGAGCGTTGGACTAGTAACCTGAAGGTTGCAAGTTCAAACCCCCGAGTTGACAAGGTACAAATCTGTCGTTCTGCCCCTGAACAGGCACTGTTCCTAGGCCATCATTGAAAATAAGAATTTGTTCTTAATTAACTGACAAGGCAATTGTTAAATAAAGGATTAAAAAAGACACAACCGATCACGTGACCCTTGAACGAGATGGCCGCATGAACTAAGAGCTCCGCACAAGTAGTTTCCAATTCCTAATCTTACCTCCACTCCAAGTTCACACTCATTTAGCTTTAGCAAGAAAAAGTCATGGCGGCGACACTACAGGTGACATTTTTACCCGGACTCGAGTATTAGCGACGGAAAAAGCCTCCAAGAAGAAGCTAGCTTCAGAAAAAACTAGCGCCATTAGCCAGGAGCAAGAGAACCCGCTCCCCCACGAGGCACAACGAATGCCAAGCTCGCACTCTGTCGAAGACATCCTTTCTGAGTTGAGATCCCAACGTACAGAACTAAACACTAAATTAGATGCCATTAATTCTCAGCTCAGTGCGATAGGGGGCAAGGTGACAATCCTGGAAAACGCTTTGCCTGACATCAACAACAAGATAACCATAAACGCGGGGCGCCTGGACGAGGCAGAGGGGCGAATCCTATCCATGGAAAACTTATTGACAGATGCCATGGAAACAATAGCATATGCTAAAAAGAAAATCGAGCATCTGGAAGAGAAAACAGAGGACCTGGAAAACAGGGGGCGAAGGAATAATTGTGTTCTATTCAATCTGGGCGAAAAAGAAGAGGGAAACATGCCACTGATCCGCTACCTGCAAGACAAACTTCCCGAGTGGCTCCACCTGCCCACCGACAGGCCCATAGAACTCGAGAGAGCTCACCGAGCACTGAGGCCCCCACCAGCAGCCAGACAACCAGCGCGCCCAATCACCATACGTTTCCTGAGATTCACCGACAAGGAACGAGTCCTACAGGCGGCGAAAAACAACACCATCACAGTGGGAAACGCCAAACTCGCTTTACACCAGGACCTGTCAGCTGGAATACGCCGAAAGCGCCGAGAATTCGACGAAGTGAAGAAATACTCCATTGACCGAGGCATCTTCAGGGGATTCAAATACCCAAACGAGCTCAGGATTCTTCACCAAGGAGCCTTGCGACACTTCAAAACTCCCGAAGAGGCAAAACGTTTTTTGAAAGACAATCCTGGCCAATGAGAAACAGACCAATGACTAAATGCGATTAATGCCATTACTAAAGGAGGTAAGACGACATATAGCCGATATCCAGAGATCCACCCCCTAAATGTCATTATAGCCGTCCAATTTATACTTATTGTCCTTTAACTGAGAGGGATGGGCTGTATAGCCTAACCTAGGCCTACTAATGTTTCAGCCTACTTTTATTTCCCTGTTTTTTTGTTGTTGCTATTATTACCTGGGGTTCCCTATGTCCCTTGGGGGAGGCATATGTAGGCTGGGCTATTGATTTTATTTTTCTCCCCTCTTTTACTGGGGTCTGGACGAGGGCAACTGTGTTATTTACTCAATGCGGGGTGGAGAGGATGAGTTATTTCTTTGGTGGGGAGAAGGAGACGTTGTGCGTTGCTAACTGTTCCCGGTTTTTGTTTTATTCGGAACACAGAATTGAGACTGAGCGGGGGGGTAATAGATCCAACGGGATGTGTCGAGTTGTTTGGGAACTTGGCTGGGGTGTTCAGAGATTATTATTTTATGTACATCATTTATTTTCCTTTTATGTGAACGCAGCTGTAATTACTATCCACTTTTACCCAGCGATGACTTGCACTAAAGTTCGATTACTGCTCGATGACGATGACTAGTACCTTAAATCTATTGACATGGAACTGCCATGGTCTAGGGCATGCAATAAAAACGAAAAAAGATACTATGTGCACTAAAAAAGGAAAAAGCAGACATTGCGCTATTACAAGAGACACACCTCTGTGATGCTGAACATGCCAAACTCCGCAGAGCTTGGGTGGGACAGGTGTATTTCTCATCTTTCAAATCAAACAGTAGAGGCACAGCCATACTTATCCATAAAAATGTTCCATTCATAATTGACAAAAACATATCTGATCCGGAGGGGAGATTTATTTTGATAACTGGGTAATATGGTCAACCAATTACTATATTAAACATATACGCCCCTAACACAGATACTCCTGCCTTCATGTCAAAAATTATAACCCTGTTCAATGAGCATTGTGTCTCCTTTGGCGTGGTGGCCGGAGATTTTAATTGTACCCTTAACCCAACCCTAGACAAATCATCTCAAGTCCCCACCACAAATCCTAGATCTGCAAAGATGTTGAACTCTCTTACTAAAGAGATGGGACTGATAGATATCTGGAGAGAGAATAATAGCTCATCTATGGACTATACATACTACTCTAATGTCCATAACACCTACTCCCGTATAGATTACATTTTTATCCCAAAGAGTTTCATAAATTCAGCCACATGTACAATCGGACCCATAGCACTTTCAGATCACGCCTTTGTCCACCTCTGCTTTGACCTCTGCAAAAACATCCAAAGAGTGAGACAGAGCTGGAAATTCAACACCTCCATGCTATTAAATGACGAGTTCCATACATTGGTAACTACATGGATAGACAACTACACACAAGACAATAAAGACTCTCCTGTTTCTCCGGCCACAATGTGGGACGCTGCTAAAGCCACACTAAGAGGTCATCTAATTGCATATGCTTCCTCTAAGAAAAAAGCAATGGAAGCACACAGGCTAGATCTTGAGAGGGAGCTGGAATGCTGTGAAAAAATACATAAACAATCCCTAGACAGCACCTCCTGGAGTCATCTTAAAGCAGCCAAAGCCAAACTGAATTTGGACTACACTCGGGAGATAAAAAAAAAAGTTTTCTTTACTAAACAGAAATACCATGAGTATAGCAATAGGCCCAGTAGATTGCTTGCTTACCAATTAAAAAAGGAGCAGTCAGAGCGTACAATCATGGCTATCCGAACAGCAGAGGACGAGGTCACATATGACCCAAAAAAGATCAATTTAACTTTTCATGATTTTTACTGCAAACTATATACCTCTGAGAGAAAACACACAGAGGCAGAACTCCACTCTTTCCTAGAGGGAATCTCGCTACCTAAACTATCAGAGACCGACCAGGAAGATCTCAACTCCCCCTTCACTCCTGAGGAGATCCTGGAGGCAATTACCTCCATGCCACCTAATAAGTCCCCAGGCCCAGATGGATTCCCCAGAGAGTTCTACAAAGCTTTTTGGCCCCAGCTCAGCCCTATCTTCATGCCAATGCTGGAGGATTTTTGCAAAAACTGAGTTTTCCCAGACTCAATGCACACAGCTCGCATTACAGTGTTGCTAAAAAAGGACAAGGACCCCCTATCCTGCTCGTCCTTCCGGCCCATAAGCTTGTTGGATTTCGACTATAAAATAATTACCAAATTGCTCGCCAAAAGACTAAACACTCTTCTTCCCAAAATAATAAAAGCGGACCAAACTGGATTTATTAGAGACAGATACTCTTCTGATAACATTCGCCGTCTTTTTGATATTATTGATCAAGTAAAAGCACAAAAGACCCCTGTCCTGCTGGCTTCACTGGATGCTGAGAAGGCGTTTGACAGGATGGAGTGGAGCTTTCTGTTTTCAGTCTTAGAAAAGTTCAATATGGGCCCAAATTTTATTAAATGGATCAAATCACTATACTCTCATCCAAATGCCATGGTGACTACTAATGGACTGAACTCTGACAGATTCCCTCTGGAACGGGGCACAAGACAAGGGTGCTCGCTGTCCCCGCTGCTCTACTTGTTGGGGGCGGAGCCTCTGGCAGAGCTGATAAGGAGCAATCCAAGTATTATGGGTGTTTCTGCAGGTGGCCTGCAGCACAAGATTTCGCTTTACGCGGATGATGTCTTGCTCTACATATCCAACCCTGAGAAATCACTCCCTCTCATTTTAGACACAATTGCTCAGTATGGCAAGTTTTCAGGTTATAAGATCAATTTTAACAAATCCACTGTCTGCCCTCTCAATATTACACTCACCAGCTCTATGAAGACACTTTGTCCTTTCCAATGGAAAACACACGGGTTTCAATACCTCGGGATCTTCATAACACCAGATCTGAATAGCCTTTTTAAGGAAAATTATCTTCCACTCCTGGATCGAATCAAGAACGATCTCCAAACCTGGATCTCCCTCCCAATTAGCTTAGTAGGAAGAATTCATGTAATCCGTATGAACGTCCTCCCTAGACTAAACTACTTATTTCAGATGCTCCAATGCTATCTCCCAGTTTCCTTCTTCAAAACAACTAACCAAAGCATCACCAAAATTATATGGGGCAATAAAAAACCTAGGATCAAGTTTTCCACTTTATCAAAACCTGAATCTAAAGGTGGTCTTGCCCTTCCCTCCCTTCAACTGTACTACTGGTCTGCCCAAATCCGCAACATGCTAACATGGATCACAAACAGACAAGAGTCAACGTGGATTCAGATAGAAGCCCAATCCTGTGGTTCATTGCCCTTAAGTTCAATTATATTCATTAATAACTTTAGTGAAGTGGGCAACATAGCCAAAACCTTTGCGATTTACAGCACCCTACTAGCGTGGAGGGACTGTAAGAAATACCTGGGCATTTCCTCCCAAATATGTTCTCACTCGCCTATAGTAGGCAACCCAGACTTGCCAAAAGCCCTGAGGGATGCCAACTTTAATCTTTGGCATACTCTAGGAATCAGGACCTTTTCAGACCTATTTCATCAGAAAACCACTACACTGAAATCCTTTCAAGAGCTCTGCAGTGAATTCGATGTGCCAAGATCCCATTTTTTTTTTTAAATATCTTCAAATTAGACATGTAATTTCCTCATTTACCTCCAAGAGGAGGTTTAGAACTCAGTTGAATGAAGTTGAAACCCTTCTTGTCACAGCACAATCCATTAAAGGCAAAATATCTTACATCTATAGACTCCTTTCTGAGAAAGGAAGCTCCTCCTTTACTCCTTTGAAAATAATCTGGGAAAAGGACCTTGGTCTGACTATCAGTGATGAGTTATGGGCGGAGGTTTGCGACAGGGTATACTGCTCCTCTACCAGTGTAAAAATGAAAGAATCTAATTACAAATGTTTGTACAAATTTTATTATACTCCTTTGAGACTCCATAGAATGAAAACAGATATGTCTCCTAACTGTAAAAGATGTACCTCTGAAAGCGGAACCTATATGCATGTATTTTGGAGCTGTAGGGAGATTGCCAGATTCTGGCAATCTGTACATACTGCTGCACAGAAAATACTAGAGGTACAGTTTGATATGACCCTGTGTATCTATCTTCTTAATGCCCAGCAGGACTTTGTTCTTGATCCTGACAGAGAAAATTTGCTTATGACTATTACATACTTTGCTAAGAAATGTATTCTTCTATTGTGGGCCTCTAATACCCCTCCTACATTTAAAATGTGGATTGACCAGATTGTTGACTTTCTTCCTCTTGAAAAGCTCACTTATGACCTCCACAAGAGACAGCCCAAGTTTGATAGACTCTGGTCTCCACTATTCAACTATATTTCAAACTGGACAGAGTGAACGGGGTGACTAGGGAAATGTGCAGATACATGTTGTGTAAGGTACTGTAAAACCTAAAAACGAATTATTGGCCCGTCGTCTCAGCGAATGCTTGAAATAGCTGATAAGAACCTTGATAGTGCTGCTGCAAGTGTTATATGTTTTTTTTATTTTAATTTCGTTTTTGAGTAGGTGTGCGTAGGTGTGTGTGTGTATGTATATGTGCGTATGTATGTACGTACGTATGTATGTATATATATATATATATGTACCAAGGAAAATATATAGATTAAGAAAAATAAATGCTTTTATTTGACTTTATCATTCATTTTAATTGTATTTTAATTTTTTCAAAAGTATTATTTTTTTTTAATTTTTTTTTTTTAAAGCCTGTCACATCTGTGAATGTGGAATGTGTTTTGTTGGTTGATTGAAAAACAAGAAAACTTAATAAAACTTTAAATTGAAAAAAAAAAAAAAGACACAACGAAATATATTTAGATGCATTTTCAATTCCTAAATGTCAATATTTGTATTTTCTGTGCCACGTGTTTATGCCCATTTATGTACATCCTGTATACACCTCACACACATGGTCAGGGGCTTAAAAAATAAGAAAAAAGTAACATGTCAGATAGAGTTTACATTTTTGAGTTTGCATCCCAATATGACACTTTAAATATTTCACAGAAGACTGAAATGTAACAAAACACCTATTGTGTTTATTGAGATGTACACTGAGATGCTCAGTTGGTCAATATTTCCCTCCAGTGATTCCCCAACATCTTGTCAACATGGGACCCAAAAATGGAGCAGATATCTTATACCAACCTATCTAAATAGACATGTATCCATAACAAGGCCTAGGAGGCCCCTATACTGTCCAAAAATCTCTCCAAAATGTCACATATTTTAAAGCATCTTTATTTTCATGCATATAACTTGGCCCAAAAAAATTGGGGGGGACCAAATTCACATTCTTTTGTGTAGACAATCATTTTTATGATTTCATGACTGTTTGATAGTAGGTCCCTGAATGGTCAAAAACCTCTTCAAATAGAAGTATGTTTGTAGCACAAAATATCTTACAGGAAGGCCCTCTCACTCTCTCATCATGTCACAAGCAGACAGGCTCCCAGAGGCAGGGCCATAAAAGGCCCCATCTTACTCAGCTGCCGCTGTCCTCTCCAACAGCCATCAGCACAGAACAGCATGAATCAAATCAAAGTATATTTGTCACATGCGCCGAATACCGCAGTGAAATGCTTACTTACAGGCTCTAACCAATAGTGCAAAAAAAAGGTATTAGGTGAACAATAGGTAGGTTAAGAAATAAAAACAACAGTAAGAAGACAGTGAAAAATACAGTAGTGAGGCTATAAAACTAGCGAGGCTACATACAGACACCGGTTAGTCAGGCTGATTGAGGTAGAATGTACATGTAAATATGGTTAAAGTGACTATGCATATATGATGAACAGAGAGTAGCAGCAGTGTAAAGAGGGGTTGGCAGGTGGTGGGATTTCTAATCCCTTGATATTATTGTAGGATCGGATTTTAATAGCTAACTTTTCGATGGCCATAATAAATAGATATGCCGATAGTGGACAACCTTCTTTTATGAGAAGTAGCCATTATTTACTATTGTCACATGTGCTCCCTCTCCGGCCTCTAGGTCACCAGGCTGTTCGTTATGGCGCACACCTGTCACCAGCCTTACACGCATTATGACACTCACCTGGACTCCATCACCTCCTTGATTACCTGCCCTTTATATGTCCCTCCCTTTGGTTTCTACCCCCATTAGTCATTGTTGCTGTTTCATGTCAGTGCGCTGTTTGTGTTCCTTGTTTTGTTCATTTATTTATTAATTAAATGTATTCATTCCCTGAACTTGCTTCCAGACTCTCAGAGTACATCCGTACAACTATTTTACACCTAGGGTTACTATACATGATTTTAACCCATTTTATAAGAGATTGTCCAAAATTGAAATGTTCCAGGCATTAATATATAAACTCCAGGCGTACTTTATGAAAAGCCTTTTAAAAGTCAGCTATGAATAGCAGGCCTGGTTTCCCTGATTTTTCATAGTGTTCTATTGGTTGCAGTACTTGCTTTATATGATCTCCAATATATTGTCCATGTAAAAAAACCTGTCTGATTAGAATGAATAATGTCCGACAATACCTTTTTAATTCTATGCGCTATACATTTTGCTAGCATTTTTGCATCACAACACTGAAGTTTAAGGGGCCTCCAATTTTTTTTATGGACTGGATCTTTATATTTACCACTTTGAATCGTGTTTCAGTAATAATGAAGGAGTGGTTAAAACATGATAATAACGGTCCTCTGAGGATATCAAAAAAGGTTTATCAGAGTTATTGACCTCACAAGAAGTCAGATTCAAGTAACTTACATTGTGGTGCTGAAACTTGAAGCAGCAGCCACGGCACAAACAATCGGAAATGGACAGCTCATGGTGCTGAAAGTAGGCAAATTTGAGTAAAAATCACGTCTTCATTTTAATTAGGGATATGTGTTGGAGCCTATTTCTTCCTATTTAAGAAATAAGAGGCAGGCCTACCGGTTTGACTGTTGAAATTAGGCTATAGGCTGCTATATCCATAGGTATGTTAGTCAATTCCTCCACCCGCCATGCACTCTTTAAATAGCCCACCTCTGTGTCTGTTAAGACTTGAAGTTAGTGTGTATGAGAGGGTATGCCATAGGCCTACCTTTTCTTAAAGAAAAGGGCAAAAAGTACAGGCCTACCCACTATTAGTTTAATATTTTGAGGAAAATGAAACAGATGTGATTATATACAGTTATCTATAACAGCACTTTGGTCCGCGGTTCTTAATGCTAGAAACAAGATGTAAAATAGGAATAACTGGGAAAGACGTGACTCTGATGCATATGGGGATATTGTTGTTTCATTTGCTTTGGATACAATCGAATCTGACACTATCAATTGATTAAGCTATTGTAACGGTCTTCTTGGTGAGAAGGAGAGTCGGACCAAAATGCAGCATGTCGATTGCGATTCATGTTTAATGAAAAAACACACTAACCACAAACACTACAAAAACAATAAACGTAACGAAAACCGAAACAGCCTATACTTGTGTAAACTAACACAGAACAAGGACATCAGGACACTAAGGACAATCACCCACGACAAACTCAAAGAATATGGCTGCCTAAATATGGTTCCCAATCAGAGACAACGATAAACACCTGCCTCTGATTGAGAACCAGACAGCCATAGACTTTGCTAGATAACCCCACTAGCTACAATCCCAATACATACACACCAGAACCCCAGGACAAAACACACCACAATACAAAAACCCGATGCCACACCCTGGCCTGACCCAATACATGAAGAAAAACACAAAATACTTAGACCAGGGCTTGACAGCTATTCACATTCTGTACAATAAAATACATTTAAACACATACAGCTTTTAGGGAAACACTTGTGACCTCTCGTTGGGTTAAGCCAAGGAAGAAGATTAGCCAGCAGTTGAAGCTTACATTTTTCTGCGTCAGTAGGCCTACTCGGTCTGGGGTGGAAAGGTAGGCCTAACTTGAAAGTACCATGCTCAGATCCCTACGGACGTCTCAGAGTTCATTATTTACAAACAGGGACAGTTTCGTTGCAAATAACACACACTGTTTTGGCATTGTAGAAATATAATAAGATGAACACATAGGACTATCTCTCTGTCTATACTGTCATTTCAGTCATTTGTGATTTATTTAAAACGTTTCTACTAATACTGTATGGTAACTATTGAAGTCCACTCTTGTACAGCACATTAAAGGTGTATCTCTTTCTCTACAATTTAGGAGATTTTAAGATATTTTGTTGTTTGTGATGGTACTCTAGGTGCGAGGGACATCCTGTGCCACCAGTCAGTTGATGGTGGATGACCTTCTGACCCCGTGCTCGCCAGGTGACCCGGCGGCCATAGAATTGACCTGGATGGATGTGCCTAGCGACAAGCTGCTGGAGCCCATCATCTGCATGGTGAGAAACACACATTCACAGCACAGACACACTCACATTCACTGCTCACAAACATACTGGAACATGCTGTTTCAACATACACATCCAGGCATTTCAAACTGACTCTCACATTTGTGTAATTTCTGAACCATGCTCATGATTTTGTTTGTCTTCTGTGTGTGTCCCTCTATCCTCCAGTCTGACGTGCTGTGCTCACTATCCACCACGCAACCCACAGTCAACATGGAGGTCTTGTTCAAGGTCAGGAAGTTCACAGAGGACTTAGAGCAGGAGGGTTGAGAGGTCCTGGTTGGCAGGGGCTTTACTACTCCTTACTCAGTCTCTCCTATCAAGACCCAACTCCAGTCAAATAGTAGCTACAGTATTACAACACTACGAACCTGCATTGACAAGAATGATGGAGCATTTTAACTTACACACAATTGTTGTTTTTTTGCATATCCCAACTCCCTCTGAGACACCCACAAGTGCCTTATTTTCTCACTTTGTCGGCTCCGGTATTTGAGCCAGCAATCTTTCGATAACTGGCCCAATGATCTAAACTTGAGGCTACGTGCCGCCCCTTAGTGGGTCTGCAGGGTGACTCCCCTAGTGGGTCTGGAACCCAGGTCAGCAGCACTACATTGCTGTGTGTCTGTATAGTTGAGGGTATATTGGTTTAGTAATACTCAATTCAGTTCTGTTTCCAGAGGGGATCTCAATGCTGTTACACGTAGCCATGATCACCAAGCTACCCTGACTTAATAAAACCTGAATTGAAAAAGAACAAGATGTGCTTGTCATTATTTTATTTTTTACTTGTATTATAGTATACCCACATTTCTGTCCACAACTTTTGAATCAGGTAGTAATTCAACAGATACATGTGCTGCCTTTCCAACTGATGTCAAGTTCCAACACAAATATTCATTTGAAAAAGCAATAGACTTTCACATTGTAGGTCTGTTGTTTAAACAATGTAATCATAATATATGACATTTAGCAGATGCTTTCATTCAAAGCGACTTACAGTCATTTGCACATACATTTTACGTATGGGTTTCCCCGGGAATCGAACCCACAACCCTGGTGGTGGGATCGGCATGCTCTACACAGGATCATCATTTATACTGTAATATGTGTTTATAACAGGGAGTGACATTGATAATAAGTCTATAGCAGTGTAATAAGTGTTTATAACAATGTACAGCACATCTACCAACACACCGATGCGTTTCAAGAGCCTACACTATTTTGTTTCAGAATCCTCAGACCCCTGACAGGGAGTAGCATAGGGGATAGTGCCATCTAGTGGAATGGAAATTAAACTATTATTCCAGATATTATTTAATAAAGAATATTGAAAACCTAAATTACTTTTCAGAGATCAGAGAAACTTAACAGAACGCATCTTGAAACAGAAAATATGCCACAATTTGTGAACGATGGACTTTTAATTTGAAGCTTTTTGCTCGATTTGGAACCGTTAATGTCGCTGATTTCATGAAGCTCTCCTGCGCATCAATTACTTCACGAAATCCCGCAAACGTGAAAGCGACAGAAATAAACATCGCGAGATTGTAAATATGTGTGAGAGTCAGAGATTTGAAAGCAGACGCTTTCATCCAAAACGATTTACAGTAATGCGTACATACATTTTTTCTTTTGGGTGGCCCAGGGAAATTAGACTTTTTCGAGCCTTTCGAAGCTATTTTTGTATGTCTTTCTTTGTAATACTGTATGTATTCAATCATTTCGATTTGATCACTTCCCAATGGGCACATAAATCAATTCAATGTTTATTCCACGTTGGTTCAACGTAATTTAATTGAAATTACATGGATATTGTGTCACAGTGAATTGTATAATCTGCAGTCAATTTCATTATGTTTTCATGTGCCATGATTCTGACATTTGACATATGATCCTCAAAGGATTAGGCTAAATAGTTTCAGTGGTGCAGTCGGTGTAATCTCAATTCAATACGATGTGCATTTACTGTACATATAGCCAATATAGCTATTAAACCCATGTTCAGTGACTTTAATCTGTGACGCAAGTGGACAATTATGTTTGTGACGTTCCATGGAACCCACCGTGTAGTTTAAAACTCGATTCTGATTGGCTTGCAGGTCATTCTACAGTGTAAATCATAAATGAAAACGTGCTTTTATATCAGTGTGACAGATTCACAATACCGTGTCTCAAACCGTACCGCGCTTTTATCTGCCTAACGGTATCTTCAAGCAAGACTGGTTAGGCCTTTTGGATAGCTTGTCCAAGGTAAGAATATGCGTCAAGCTATAGTCTACTTTTAATGTTTTAGTTTCCCGAATTCAAGTTACTCCAGTCAAGTGATTAATCGTAAATTTGTTGTTTTGACTGAGCAGTCCAATGGCCAATGCTGTTTTTGGACTATGAGACCCTCGGCTATATACTATGATGAGCCAATAACACGCATAGTTTATGCATTAGGCATTGCACAAGTCAGTGTCTAGGTCAGAATATAAAGTAGCTATTTCCGTTAACTCAAATTACTCAAGTCAAGTGATTAATCGTAAGAGTTAGTTGTTTTGACTGTCAAAAAAATAACTTTGATGGAATATTCCAAATTACAATGGCAATTATGCATCACAAATTCACATTATTACTTGTATTTCAATGATTCATCCAGGCCCAAGACTTAAAGTCACCTGAAAGCTGTGTAGCAATAATTCCAGCTTCTGACCAAGAATCATGGATACCTTTCATGTGAGTACTCACACACCAGATTTTTTTTACATACCTCAGAAGGAAGATACCTCAATATCTGGAAGCACTGTCTCATGTACAACTGTTAATGCTATCTCTGAAATGTCTAACAAAATGTTGACTTGATCGTTTCATCAAGACCTTCTCATCACAAGTTGGAACTAGTGGTCAACATTGGGACAATGCCGCCCAAAATAACAGGGACCAACATTTTCATGGAGGTAAGCACTACACTTCTGATGGGTTCAAAGATTGTATTACATTATCTAAAAGTGAGAAAGTAAACCCCAGCTGTTTTTATTCTTTTCACAGGGAAGAACAATCCCCATTATGCCATGAATGTTTCATTGCTGAACAACCATAGATATTTTTCCTCTAATTTGGCTCCCGTTCCTCCAACAGTGAGCAAGACCTGTCAGCAGAGCTCACTGGAGCAGGGAGACATGCCGTCACCCTTTTGGCACCTGACAAAGTACACTTTTTTCTTCTAAATAACACTATAGTAACATCTTCTGCACAAAGTTACATTCCTAATAAGATTGGTGTTAAGTGAGAAAGAATCCTAAAGATGGTCCAATGGGCATGGTCTGAAGCCTCTCGTCATCTCAGTATGTTGAACCACCTGATTTCTTGCAGGCTTGAGATTCAGATCCTGCTGAACGATGTTAAGCATTCGATTAACCACATGCAGGGGACGCTGAACACCATGCAGGGGCAGTGTATTGAGTTGCAGACTGCCATATCTAAGGTAGTGTCAGATGAGTCTCAGATACAGAAGAATAAGTCTATGATGGTATGGTGATAATGATTGAGATGGTGATTATAATAATGATGACTAGCGGTACCCCACCCTACGGGCGGTAAATCATTGGATCTGATTAATTCAATTCAATGCAATTCAATCTTTGAGGACTGCAACCATAGAAATACAGTTTATTTACACTAATAATAAGCTATTGTCAACTTCCCGTCTATGCTTATCTTGCTCATTGCTCACTGTTACCCTATGTGTGCAACTATTATTGATTTCTCACACAAAAATAATTTGGTTGCAAATGTACCTGGGGCCACGTAAATAATTGTTAGGCTACTCATTTTGAATGAGTGGCAACTTGTGTGACCATAAAAGTCTGTGTGCGACTGGGGACAGTAAAATAATTTGGTTACTGACCTGCCCTACATCATAGAAGGCCCTTCAAGTCGGAACTAGAAAATTCGGACATTTCTGACTCTCTGACTCGCTAACTCGTTATGGAATGAGGATTTCAGGTTTCCCACTTGTGAAGTATCAGAATCAACCAGTAGGAAGCTCTACGCTAATAACTTACATTCATTTTAACTCTGAGGTTCCAAGTTTCCGAAAGCATGTGAATGCGTCAATAATTGCCATGGTAATTTTGAATGTTCAGTCAGTGAGCATTATGGGTAATTGTCCTACATACTTACATCAAATGCTTTATGATAGCATCATCTCCTGTAGTAACAGTACCTTTCCAAACACAATTACAATTAAAATTAACAAAGATACAAAATATTGCTAAAGTGAAGAAAATCAGCTCAAAATTGTAGGAGGAAATGCCCCTGCAGCAGGGAGACTTACGGTATTATAATATATTGTAGATAACATTAATATAATTTGTGTATTTACAGTATCAGTACACATGCAAATGGAAGTATATGCTAGGGATTGATCTACACTGAGTGAACAAAACATTAACAACACCTTCCTATTGAGTTTCCCCCCTTTGGTGGTGGACCATTGTTGATACTCAGGGAAAACTGTTGAGCTGAAAAACCCAACAGCATTGCAGTTCTTGACCCAAACCGGTGCACCTGGCACATACTACCATACTCTGTTCAAAGGGACTTAAATCTTTGGTCTTGCCCATTCAACCTCTGAATGACACACATACACAATCCATGTCTCAATTGTCTAAAAATCATTCTTTAACCTGCCCCCCCCCCCCCTTCATCTACACTGAGAAGAAGATTTAACAATTCACATCAATAAGGGACTATAGCTTTCACCTGATTTGTCTATGTCACTGAAAGAGAAGGTGTTCTTAATGTTTAATACACTCAGTGTAATGATGTTATAGATTCTAAGTGGTTGATTTTTTAGGGAATTAATTTATGCTCTATTTATACCTGCAGATCATCACAGCAGCCGAAGTTGCTGTGCAGAGGGAGGAGATCCTCCGAGCATCAGGCCTCATCCCGTCACAGAGGGAGGAAATGTATCCCTCATCCTGTCCAGAGGGAGGGTATCCTCCAAACAGCCAGTGTCCCTGCACAGAGGGAGGGGATTCTCCCAGCAGCTAACATCACTGTGCAGAGGGAGGAGATCTTCCGAGCATCAGGCCTCATCCCTGAAGAGAGGGAGGACATCCGCCTCACAGCCAGTGTCCCTGCACAGAGGGAGGGGATTCTTCCAGCAGCTACTGCAGCTACTGTCACTGTGCGAAAGGAGAAGATCCTCAGAGCATCAGGCCTCATTTCTGCACAAAAGGAGTTGATCCACCTGATGGCCAGTGTCACTGCGCAGAGGAAGGGAATCGTCCCAATGGTCAGCGTCCCTGCGCACAGGGAGGGGATCGTCCCAAAGGCTAGTGTCCCTGCTGAGAGGTTGGAGATCCTCCGAGCATCAGGCCTCATCCCGCCACAGAGGGAGGGGAATGTCCGAACAGCCAGTGTCCCAGCACAGAGGGATGGGATTCTCTCAGCAGCCAGCATCACTGAACAGAGGGAGGGGATTCTTCCAGCAGCTTCTATCACTGTGCCGAAGAAGAAGATCCGCAGAGCATCAGGCCTCATTCCTGCACAAAAGGAGTTGATCCACCTGATGGCCAGTGTCACTGCGCAGAGGAAGGGAATCGTCCCAATGGTCAGCGTCCCTGTGCACAGGGAGGGGATCGTCCCAAAGGCCAGTGTCCCTGCTGAGAGGGAGGAGATCCTCCGAGCATCAGGCCTCATCCCGCCACTGAGGGAGGGTATCCTCCAAACAGCCAGTGTCCCTGCACAGAGGGAGGAGCTCCTCCGAGCATCAGGCCTCATCCCATCACAGAGGGAGGGTATCCTCCAAACAGCCAGTGTCCCTGCACAGAGGGAGAGGATCTTCCGAGCATCAGGCCTCATCCCATCACAGAGGGAGGGTATCCTCCAAACAGCCAGTGTCCCTGATCAGAGGGAGGGGATCTTCCGAGCATCAGGCCTCATCCCGCCACCAAGGGAGGGTATCCTCCAAACAGCCAGTGTCCCTGCACAGAGGGAGGAGATCCTCCGAGCATCAGGCCTCATCTCTGAAGAGAGGGAGGAGATCCTCCTCACAGCCAGTGTCCCTGTGAAGAATGAAAACATTCATCCACAACCACCTTCCATCATCCCCATGTTGGCACCACTGCGGAAATGGGATGGTGGAGCGTGTACTCCACCTGTGGATTTCTATTCCAAGAGAAGAGGTCACTTAACCTTATCTAATTAGTAAAGAAATGACTATTGTGAGAATAAGTTGTGATAGATCAAATGTATGGCTCGTGTGAGTGTATAGCTGTAATACTTTCATGCATTTTCTACATAAAAATGTTTAGCTCCATTGTACTTTTACATTTGAGTCATTTAGCAGACACTGTTATCCAGAGCGAGTCTATACATTTTCATACTCCAGTAAATCTCTCCAGGATTTCACATGGATTTTTTTCATATTTGCGGATAAATATGCTAGATTTTGCAGCGACAATTATGACATTTTGCATTGCAATATGCAATTGTTTTGTCCAATTTGTTGCAAAAATGCACTGACAAGGGAAAAAACTGTGTTGATGTGTCGCTTGATTGAACCATATTATGCAGTAAATGTGCGGTGATTGGTTGAAATTGCGAGCCCTCTTTTTGTACTGTGGTAATTGTCAGTTCTATGCGATAATATTGTGATGTGACTATTTTATGCAGAAATAGTTTGGTGATTGGTCACATTTGTAAGCCCTCACATAATATGCAGGGAATTGTTCATTTTGCAACCAAAACAATGCGGTGGCAGAGTCCTGGAGTAACCTCCCAGTAATCCCTGTGACTGCGTGTAGGCTAAGATTGGGTTGTAAACAGAGTATCAGAGCGAGACGTTCCTACCTGTCAGCTAGTAATTGTTCTGTATGGTGACATGAGCAGAGTGGCCTGACTTCTCCCACTTATTACAGATGTCCGACTTAGATATGTTGAGCATCCTGCTATGATGTCCAACACCAAGCCGGAACACTCCGATGCCAACCCTCAGTTCCAGACTGGCACCCGGCCGGTGGCTGAGCCCGAGACCCCTGCTGTTCACAATAACAGTGGAGGCTGGCTCAGCTGGGTCTTTGGGAGTGGAAGAGCTAATAAGAAGGAGGTTCATCTACCTGAGGACAAAGACAGATCTGTAAGGAACTAGTTATTAACACTATATTCTATGTAGAGACAATTGAGTGGATTTAAAAAATAAAAATAAATTGTGGCTTGCTTCACATTGCTAATCTCTTCTTCCTCAGATTGTCTGGGATCCAACTCTGCACAGATTGGTTAACAAAACTGAGCCCAAGGCTGAAGTACACACTTAAATTAAATTAAATTAAAAACAGTGAACAACCATTGTATTACAACTGTGCTAATATTACCAACAATTTGGAAAATGTGTTGATGTGTTTTACAGAACAAGTGTGTACCACCACCTCCACCGATGGGGACATATGGATATCAGGGGAACACTGGCAGTGTCCCTAAAGGAGTGAATCCCTACTCTATGAAAGCAGGTGAATATTGCTTTAGAATACATGTGGTCTAACCAAGACTGTGTCAGCCAATCATAGATGTCCCTGGTGGTCTCCTCGCTAACACCTTTCCCACTGCCAGCAGGTCTATGGGGCAGCAGATACCCCACAATGCATTACAATGATGGGACCAACTCAAAGCCTCCAAGCCATGGGGCTGGACTGCTTCCTAGACAGCTCTCTGGCTTGCTCCCTCCTTCACACTTTGACCTCATGGCACCAATGGTTGTGCCACCTGACACTCTACCCTACTGAGGTATGACTCTGGAAAATCCTTCCAAATTGTATCCATTCATCATTAACTGTGATTTTACTTTCACATCGCAAATGGCTGAAGTAGCAAGGATGTTAACTATTTTTTCATTTTTGTCCAACAGGCCATTTTCCCAAATTGGATTTGCCATACATAGATTTTTTCAGCATTAAAAATATATTAAAAGATTATCTTTTAATTAAATATCTCCTTTGTGTCCTCATGTTCACATGAATTTGATGTGTTCTATCATCATTTACAATTCTTATTGCTTCTGCATTTACGTTACTTACTGTACAGACAAATAAATATTATATGCATATATTTTATTTTAGACATTACAAAAACATTTTTTCATGCTTTCTGGATTTCTTACATTTACTTACTGTACAGGAAAGTATATTTTATACACATATTTAAACAAAACAAAAACATGTTATTTATGTATTCCGTAGACGGCGGCAGGGTAGCCTAGTGGTTAGAGCGTTGGACTAGTAACCTGAAGGTTGCAAGTTCAAACCCCCGAGTTGACAAGGTACAAATCTGTCGTTCTGCTCTCAGTTCTGCACTGTTCCTAGGCCATCATTGAAAATAAGAATGTGTTCTTAATTAACCCTGCCTTGTTAAAAAAAGACACAACCGGGGGGCGGAGCTAGCATGTGAACATCTGTGCGTGAGAGGCTCCTGCAAGTTTTTTTGCGAAATAATCTAATTTAACCTACTTTATGGCACTTTTTTACAACAAACGTTTCTTTCTAATACAAGATTGTAACTTTTTATATGAAAATGCCGAGTAATAAGCGACCAAAGGACAATAAATCCACAGTGGAGGCCTACTCCCCACTAAACAACGAGACAGAGGCACATGCAACAACGTGACACTTACAGAACTTACCCGGGCTTTGGGGGAGCTACGTGTTGCTACAGCTGAGGATCATTAGGCCACTATTGCTGAACTGGACATCAAAATCGAGAGCATCATTCGAACGGTCGCTTCGCATGGCCAGAGTATTGTGGACCTTGAGAAAGCTTCTGAATTCAACGCTGGTAGGATCGACGATTTAGAGAAGCTATGCACGTCATTGCAGGATACTGTGCAGACGCTTTCTGTGAAAGTGGTGGACCTGGAGGGCCGATCCAGACGTAATAACCTTCGCGTTGTTGGTCTGGCAGAGGGGGTAGAGGCGGGCTCTCGCCCCACCGACTTCTTCGCCAAGCTATTGAAGGATGCAATGGGATCGGATGTTTTGGATTCGGATCCCCAGCTGGACCGCGCACATCGCTCCCTTGTCCCAGTGCCTGGATCGGGCAAACGTCCTCGCCCAGTAATCATCTGTTGTCACAGTTTCAAGACCAAGGATCTTATCCTGCGTGAAGCTCGAATGAGGGGCAACCTGTCACATAAAGGGCATCCATTCCGTGTCTATGAGGATTATGCGCCCGATGTGGCAAAGTATCGCGCCGACTACAGAGATGTCATGACCAAACTCTACAAACTCCATCTTCGCCCAGCCTTACTCTTCCCTGCAAGACTAAGAATTACCCCGCCTTCCGGTGAGAAGATTTGGCTCTCCTCGGTTTTGGACGCAGAGAAGTTTATCCGGGGATATACACCAATCCCCCGTACAGGTTAGAGTGCCTTGTTATTGCGTGTTAGGGTCTGCTCATCCACTCGAATCCATACTATACCATATTGGGTGAAAACGTATTAAACGGGCTCAACAAGGGCTACCGAACATGTAAGACGCTGAGCAGACCAATGGATGGCGGTCAGAGCTCTCAATGAACGTTACATTCACTTTCATCCCGGCTGTGCTCAGAGCGATGCATATTTTTTACTTCCAGGTTTGATCACTGACACCTTCGGACGGATATACTTATATTCCCCCACTTTTGTTTTGTTTCGTTATTTATTTTACAATCCTTACATTATTCTTACTACCATACCATGTATTTATTGCTTGCAGGGGACTGGGGGTGATGGTTTGGAGGGGGAAGACACCTGGTTAGCAGGTTGATGTTTTGTGCCGTTCTGCCTTTGTCTGGCCGGTGGGCCTCTCTCCCGACTAGAGTCCCACCAGCCCTCTGTAGTGCTTATGTCTGTGTAGGTGTGCGTACATATAATTACTATTTGTACTTTATTACTATTTTCTCTTAGCATTTTAGTATTATGTATGTGTATATTTTAAATCAGTGTAGATTGTTATTCTGGGGTATGAATGTTTGTATGTGTATATGTGCATATGGATGTATATACATATTCTTTAAATATATATTTTTATATATGATTTTTTTGTGTGGGTATGTATGTATACATGTATATGTATGTATATGTGTGTGTGTGTGTGTGTGTATGTGTGTATGTATATATATGTATATATACGTATGTGTATCTATATGTATGTATGTATGTATGTGTGTGTATGTATGTGTGTATGTATGTATATATGTATGTATGTATATGTATGTGTTTATGTATGTGTGCGTATGTATGTATGTATGTATGTATATGTATGTATATGTATATATATATATATGTATATGTGTGTGTGTATGTATGTGTGTATATATATATAATGTATATATTTTTATTTAAACATGTTTTTTTTATGGGGGGAACGTTTAATTTAACAAATCCTTGTTCCGATCTCCTGACCCACAGTATGTAAAGGTACGGCTGACTATGTCGGTTGCAGATGGTTTATTTTTTGACCGGCAGTGCTTAGCAATATAATCTTGAGGCTATATCTTGCTTATCTCTGGGATTGACCCAGGATGACGCTTAAATGCGCAATATGTTTAAGTTGCAACTTATTCTGTTTAGGTTTATTAGATGTTAACTGAACACTTAACTCGCGGGAGCCTCCTCAGTTCATATGTTAGTAGAAGTTCTAGGATAGTGAGAGGTGAACGTATAGTTGGGATTTTATTTTTGTTTTACCTCTTGTTCGAGGTCGCGCCGTGCTTTTTTGGCATCGGCCAGACAATGTGTTTATTATTTTTATTTTTCCTTTTTTTTTCTCCTGTTTGTACATGCCTGTTAAATGTGGGTTGATGGGGGGGGGGGGGGGGGGGTAAGTGTTGGGGAAATTAGGGGAACAGGGTGGGAAGTAAAGGTGCTTGCAGGGGGGGAGGGGTGGGTTGGATACTGCTCGGGTGTAGGTGCTACATATGCTGATCGTGATGGTTTGGTGCGCTTTCTTACCTTTTTATCAAGTTACATGGTATGCAGGCCACCATAGGAACTACAAACGAGAGGAGGGCGGGGCTTACATTCACTTCCTGGAATGTCAAGGGTTTAAACGAACCAATTAAGAGGGGCAAGGTCCTAGCCCACTTGAAAGCACTCTCGTCTGATATTATATTTTTGCAAGAAACCCATCTGAAGAATAACTCTCATAGCAGACTTAAGTGTAGGTGGGTGGGGCAAGTGTATCACTCTAACTTCTCTGCCAAAACGAGAGGCACAGCGATTCTGGTACGGAAAGGAATTCCCTTTCTACATAAAACCACTATTGCGGATAAAGAGGGTCGGTATGTGATCGCAATAGGAGAAATCCACTCTACCTCAGTAACTCTACTAAATATCTATGGGCCAAACATTGACAACCCCTCTTTTTTCAAAAGAGTCCTTGCCCTGATTCCAGATATCTCCCATACTAACCTGGTCATTGGAGGGGACCTTAACTGTGTGCCAGACCAATATTTGGATAGATCCTCTACCCGGCGAACCCCTACCTCCTATCCCAGCATTATTGTGGGAAACACTGAAGGCTTTTCTGAGAGGCTGTATCATCTCCTTTCAGGCTGCCAGGAGTAGGCAAAACAGAGGAAAACTGGAAGAACTGGAGGGACAAATTCACTTACTGGATAGGGAGAATGCTAGCCACCCATCTATGGAGAAACATAAAAAAAATTACCTCTTTAAAATTTGAATATAATCAGATTCTCTCAGCTAAAATTGCTAAATCTTTTCTCTATGCCAAGCAAAAATATTTTGAGTTTGGTGACAAACCACACAAATTACTCGCCAGACAACTTCGAAAAAAATGTGAGTGACCGAATGATTCACAGGGTTAAATCTGCATCTGGGGAATTACTCTCTTCCCCCAAAGACATCAATGACAGATTCCGGCAGTTTTATGAGACTCTATATACATCTAAAGCGGATCCTAACCCCTTAATTATGCAAACATTTTTGGAGGACTGTAATCTTCCTGCCCTGAACCAGGAAGATTCTAACTTCCTGAATAAGGAAATATCTCTTGATGAAATTCGAGAAACAATTAAATCTCTAAAGAGTGGCAAGACCCCGGGCCCAGATGGATACCCTGGTGAATTCTATAAAACATTCAGCAACATGCTCTCTCCCTATCTGCACAAAATGTTGGTTCAGGCCAATGAGGATGGAGCTCTCCCTTCTACTTTGGACGAAGCGTTCATTACAGTTATACATAAGAAGGGTAAAGATCCAGAAGAGGTAGGGTCATACAGACCAATATCTCTCCTTAATACAGACCAAAAGATTTTAGCAAAAACTCTGGCTAACAGGCTTAGCACTTTAATTGGCAAATTGGTCCATTCGGATCAGACCGGCTTTATCCCTAACAGAAACTCATTCTTCAATCTCAGGCGCCTCTTCAATATTATGTATTCTCAGAGGTTACCCAACGTGGACCTTGCCGTCATCTCTTGACGCCGAAAAGGCCTTTGACCAAGTTGAGTGGCCCTATCTATTCAAGGTCTTACAGAAATGTAATATTGGAGATAGGTTCATAAATTGGATCCAGCTTTTATATAGGAACCCCTGTGCCAGAATACTCACTAACCAATCATTGTCGCCCCGATTTAACCTCAACAGGGGGACAAGGCAGGGTTGTGCACTGTCGCCTCTGTTCTTCGCCCTAATTATCGAACCGCTCGCTCAGACGATTAGATCTCATGCAGCAATACACAGCTATAATACTAAAGATACTCTAAATAAGATCTCCCTATACGCAGATGACATCCTCCTCTATGTAACAGAACCCCAGGTTAGTATCCCAGCTATTCTTGATGTGATCAATTTGTTTGGTACCTTCTCGGGATACAGAATAAATTGGAACAAGAGTGAATTAATGCCCATACGGTCGCAAAATGCCTCCTGGCTAGAACATCTCCCATTTAAGTTATCTTCAGAAAAATTTACCTACCTAGGAATTGTAGTTACCAAACAATACTCCTTACTATTTAAAGAGAATTTCCCCTCTCTGATACAAAAACTCAAAGCAAACATACTATTTTGGAGAACTCTCCCAATTTCTCTCCTCGGAAGAATTAATGCCATTAAAATGGTCTTCCTCCCACAACTGCTCTACCTATATCAGAACATCCCAGTATTCATACCTAAATCCTTTCATAAACAACTGGACTCAATTATCAATCCTTTCATCTGGGATTATAAAACACACAGGATAGGTAAAAAACACCTCTGTAAATCCAAGATGGAAGGAGGATTGTCTCTCCCAAATTTTATATTTTATTACTGGGCCGCTAACCTCCGCATTGTTACGTTTCTGCTGGATGACGTACTTCCGGCATCCAGCTGGCTTAGTATGGAGCGTGAGGAGTGTCACCCCTTCTCTATTGGCGCTGTGATTTTGTCGCCTGTCAATCTGGAGATGTCACTTTATTGTAACAATCCTATTATACACAGCACAGTCCAAATCTGGAAGCAAATGAAAGTCCACTTTGAGCTTAGACCAATGTCATTCATGCTCCCTGTCGCCAGGAATCCCTCCTTTGCCCCTTCTAACCTTGATAACACCTTTGAGCGATGGGGAGAGTTGGGGATAAGTACCATAGGGGATTTATACATAGAAGGGACCTTTGCTTCCTTTGAGTTGCTGAGGGAAACTTATAACCTTCCCAGAAGTACTTTTTTCAGATACCTACAAATTAGAGACTACGTTAGGAAACACCTCCCAACATTTGGGAATGCCAAACCTTCCATGTTTGACGGATGCATAAAAATATGCCCCACCTCCGATAAACTGATATCGCGTCTATATGATGCTTTTCAATCTGTTAGCACACCTTCCACTGATGCCATCAAGGCAAAATGGGAGGAAGAACTAGGGACTGACATCTCGGTGGCAGACTGGGAAGAGAGCTTGGAGTATATCCACACATGCTCCATTAATTCCAGACATTGTCTCATACAATTCAAGGTTTTACACAGATTACACTATTCCAAAACTAAACTGCATAGGATATTTCCTGACACATCCCCTACATGTGATAAATGTCAGGCTGTGCAGGGTACACTACTCCACTGCTTTGCCCTATGCTCTAGCTTGCATGGTTATTGGAGTGGAATTTTTGGGATCCTCTCTGAAGTTTTGGAGACTTCAATAGATCCAGACCCGCTTCTGATAATCCTGGGAGTATCTGAGTCCCTAAACGGATTAACCAACCCCCAAAAACAACTAATCTCGTACGGTCTCATCTCGGCAAAAAAACTAATCTTGTTGTTTTGGAAGAGGAGGGAAGCGCCCTCTACCAAATTATGGCTCAGTGAATTGGCAAACACTGTACACTTAGAAAGAATTAGATATATTCTGAACAATAAATTATCAACATTTGATCAAATCTGGCAGCCTTTCCTCTCCTACTTGGACGAGTCGGCGCTGTGAATTTGTACTTATTAACGCACTCTCAATTGTAATATTTTAATCTACCTTTGGGCAGCATGTGCTGGCCCTGCCACCCGAGCAGTTGGGAGGGGGTGGGGGGGGGGGTGGGGGGTTGGGGGAATAAGGGGGGGGGATAGGGGGGACATCTTCCCTCTTTGTTTCTACGTGTCCTTGTTTTGTATGTCGTGTTTTGTATTATTTGTTCTGCACCCAGAACTCTGGGTCTTGTTGTTCCTGTATGCTCTTTTGTGTTTAGATAAGAATTGTATACCTGTCTTGTATACCACCTATACACCATTCTTGTGTGTGTTTAATAAAAAATATTTGAAACAAAAAAAGACACAACGAAATATATTTAGATGCATTTTCAATTCCTAAATGTCAATATTTTATTTTCTGTGCCACGTGTTTATGCCCATTTATGTACATCCTGTATACACCTCACACACATGGTCAGGGGCTTAAAAAATAAGAAAACAGTAACATGTCAGATAGAGTTTACATTTTTGAGTTTGCATCCCAATATGACACTTTAAATATTTCACAGAATACTGAAATGTAACAAAACACCTATTGTGTTTATTGAGATGTACACTGAGATGCTCAGTTGGTCAATATTTCCCTCCAGTGATTCCCCAACATCTTGTCAACATGGGACCCAAAAATGGAGCAGATATCTTATACCAACCTATCTAAATAGACATGTATCCATAACAAGGCCTAGGAGGCCCCTATACTGTCAAAACATCTCTCCAAAATGTCACATATTTTAAAGCATCTTTATTTTCATGCATATAACTTGGCAAAAAAAATTGGGGGGACCAAATTCACATTCTTTTGTGTAGACAATCATTTTTTATTTTTTATTTATTTTTTTTATTTCACCTTTATTTAACCAGGTAGGCTAGTTGAGAACAAGTTCTCATTTGCAACTGCGACCTGGCCAAGATAAGGCATAGCAGTGTGAACAGACAACACAGAGTTACACATGGAGTAAACAATTAACAAGTCAATAACACAGTAGAAAAAGGGGAGTCTATATACATTGTGTGCAAAAGGCATGAGAAGGTAGGCGAATAATTACAATTATGCAGATTAACACTGGAGTGATAAATGATCAGATGGTTATGTACAGGTAGAGTGTGTGCAAAAGAGCAGAAAAATAAATAAATAAAAACAGTATGGGGATGAGGTAGGTGAAAATGGGTGGGCTATTTACCAATAGACTATGTACAGCTGCAGCGATCGGTTAGCTGCTCAGATAGCAGATGTTTGAAGTTGGTGAGGGAGATAAAAGTCTCCAACTTCAGCGATTTTTGCAATTCGTTCCAGTCACAGGCAGCAGAGAACTGGAACGAAAGGTGGCCAAATGAGGTGTTGGCTTTAGGGATGATCAGTGAGATACACCTGCTGGAGCGCGTGCTACGGATGGGTGTTGCCATCGTAACCAGTGAACTGAGATAAGGCGGAGCTTTACCTAGCATGGACTTGTAGATGACCTGGAGCCAGTGGGTCTGGCGACGAATATGTAGCGAGGGCCAGCCGACTAGAGCATACAAGTCGCAGTGGTGGGTGGTATAAGGTGCTTTAGTGACAAAACGGATGGCACTGTGATAAACTGCATCCAGTTTGCTGAGTAGAGTGTTGGAAGCAATTTTGTAGATGACATCGCCGAAGTCGAGGATCGGTAGGATAGTCAGTTTTACTAGGGTAAGTTTGGCGGCGTGAGTGAAGGAGGTTTTAGTTTGCGGAATAGAAAGCCGACTCTTGATTTGATTTTCGATTGGAGATGTTTGATATGGGTCTGGAAGGAGAGTTTAGAGTCTAGCCAGACACCTAGGTACTTATAGATGTCCACATATTCAAGGTCGGAACCATCCAGGGTGGTGATGCTGGTCAGGCGTGCGGGTGCAGGCAGCGAACGGTTGAAAAGCATGCATTTGGTTTTACTAGCGTTTAAGAGCAGTTGGAGGCCACGGAAGGAGTGCTGTATGGCATTGAAGCTCGTTTGGAGGTTAGATAGCACAGTGTCCAAGGACGGGCCGGAAGTATATAGAATGGTGTCGTCTGCGTAGAGGTGGATCAGGGAATCGCCCGCAGCATGAGAAGCATCATTGATATATACAGAGAAAAGAGTCGGCCCGAGAATTGAACCCTGTGGCACCCCCATAGAGACTGCCAGAGGACCGGACAGCATGCCCTCCGATTTGACACACTGAACTCTGTCTGCAAAGTAATTGGTGAACCAGGCAAGGCAGTCATCCGAAAAACCGAGGCTACTGAGTCTGCCGATAAGAATACGGTGATTGACAGAGTCGAAAGCCTTGGCAAGGTCTATGAAGACGGCTGCACAGTACTGTCTTTTATCGATGGCGGTTATGATATCGTTTAGTACCTTGAGCGTGGCTGAGGTACACCCGTGACCGGCTCGGAAACCAGATTGCACAGCGGAGAAGGTACGGTGGGATTTGAGATGGTCAGTGACCTGTTTGTTGACTTGGCTTTCGAAGACCTTAGATAGGCAGGGCAGGATGGATATAAGTCTGTAACAGTTTGGGTCCAGGGTGTCGCCCCCTTTGAAGAGGGGGATGACTGCGGCAGCTTTCCAATCCTTGGGGATCTCAGACGATATGAAAGAGAGGTTGAACAGGCTGGTAATAGGGGTTGCGACAATGGCGGCGGATAGTTTCAGGAATAGAGGGTCCAGATTGTCAAGCCCAGCTGATTTGTACGGGTCCAGGTTTTGCAGCTCTTTCAGAACATCTGCTATCTGGATTTGGGTAAAGGAGAACCTGGAGAGGCTTGGGCGAGTAGCTGCGGGGGGGGGGGGGGGGGGGGGGGGAGCTGTTGGCCGAGGTTGGAGTAGCCAGGCGGAAGGCATGGCCAGCCGTTGAGAAATGCTTGTTGAAGTTTTCGATAATCATGGATTTATCGGTGGTGACCGTGTTACCTAGCCTCAGTGCAGTGGGCAGCTGGGAGGAGGTGCTCTTGTTCTCCATGGACTTCACAGTGTCCCAGAACTTTTTGGAGTTGGAGTTACAGGATGGAAACTTCTGCCTGAAGAAGTTGGCTTTAGCTTTCCTGACTGACTGTGTGTATTGGTTCCTGACTTCCCTGAACAGTTGCATATCGCGGGGACTATTCGATGTTATTGCAGTCCGCCACAGGATGTTTTTGTGCTGGTCGAGGGCAGTCAGGTCTGGAGTGAACCAGGGGCTATATCTGTTCTTTATGATTTCATGACTGTTTGATAGTAGGTCCCTGAATGGTCAAAAACCTCTTCAAATTGAAGTATGTTTGTAGCACAAAATATCTTACAGGAAGGCCCTCTCACTCTCTCATCATGTCACAAGCAGACAGGCTCCCAGAGGCAGGGCCATAAAAGGCCCCATCTCACTCAGCTGCCGCTGCCCTCTCCAACAGCCATCAGCACAGAACAGCATGAATCAAATCAAAGTATATTTGTCACATGCGCCGAATACCGCAGTGAAATGCTTACTTACAGGCTCTAACCAATAGTGCAAAAAAAAGGTATTAGGTGAACAATAGGTAGGTTAAGAAATAAAAACAACAGTAAGAAGACAGTGAAAAATACAGTAGCGAGGCTATAAAACTAGCGAGGCTACATACAGACACCGGTTAGTCAGGCTGATTGAGGTAGAATGTACATGTAAATATGGTTAAAGTGACTATGCATATATGATGAACAGAGAGTAGCAGCAGTGTAAAGAGGGGTTGGCAGGTGGTGGGATTTCTAATCCCTTGATATTATTGTAGGATCGGATTTTAATAGCTAACTTTTCGATGGCCATAATAAATAGATATGCCGATAGTGGACAACCTTCTTTTATGAGAAGTAGCCATTATTTACTATTGTCACATGTGCTCCCTCTCCGGCCTCTAGGTCACCAGGCTGTTCGTTATGGCGCACACCTGTCACCAGCCTTACACGCATTATGACACTCACCTGGACTCCATCACCTCCTTGATTACCTGCCCTTTATATGTCCCTCCCTTTGGTTTCTACCCCCATTAGTCATTGTTGCTGTTTCATGTCAGTGCGCTGTTTGTGTTCCTTGTTTGTTCATTTATTTATTAATTAAATGTATTCATTCCCTGAACTTGCTTCCCGACTCTCAGCATACAACTATTTTTCACCTAGGGTTACTATACATGATTTTAACCCATTTTATAAGAGATTGTCCAAAATTGAAATGTTCCAGGCATTAATATATAAACTCCAGTCGTACTTTATGAAAAGCCTTTTAAAAGTCAGCTATGAATAGCAGGCCTGGTTTCCTTGATTTTTCATAGTGTTATATTGGTTGCAGTACTTGCTTTATATGATCTCCAATATATTGTCCATGTAAAAAACCTGTCTGATTAGAATGAATAATGTCCGACAATACCTTTTTAATTCTATGCGCTATACATTTTGCTAGCATTTTTGCATCACAACACTGAAGTTTAAGGGGCCTCCAATTTTTTTATGGACTGGATCTTTATATTTACCACTTTGAATCGTGTTTCAGTAATAATGAAGGAGTGGTTAAAACATGATAATAACGGTCCTCTGAGGATATCAAAAAAGGTTTATCAGAGTTATTGACCTCACAAGAAGTCAGATTCAAGTAACTTACATTGTGGTGCTGAAACTTGAAGCAGCAGCCACGGCACAAACAATTGGAAATGGACAGCTCATGGTGCTGAAAGTAGGCAAATTGGAGTAAACATCATTCATTTTAAACGTCTTCATTTTAATTAGGGATATGCGTTGGAGCCTATTTCTTCCTATTTAAGAAATAAGAGGCAGGCCTACTGATGAAATTAGGCTATCGGCTGCTATATCCATAGGTATGTTAGTCAATTCCTCCACCCGCCATGCACTCTTTAAATAGCCCACCTCTGTGTCTGTTAAGACTTGAAGTTAGTGTGTATGAGAGGGTATGCCATAGGCCTACCTTTTCTTAAAGAAAAGGGCAAAAAGTACAGCCTACCCACTATTAGTTTAATATTTTGAGGAAAATGAAACAGATGTGATTATATATATATATATATCTATAACAACACTTTGGTTCGCGATTCTTAATGCTAGAAACAAGATGTAAAATAGGAATAACTGGGAAAGACGTGACTCTGATGCATATGGGGATATTGTTGTTTCATTTGCTTTGGATATAATCGAATCTGACACTATCAATTAATTAAGCTATTCACATTCTGTACAATAAAATACATTTAAACCCAGACAGCTTTTAGGGAAACACTTGTGACCTCTCGTTGGGTTAAGCCAAGGAAGAAGATTAGCCAGCAGTTGAAGCTTACATTTATCTGCGTCAGTAGGCCTACTTGGTCTGGGGTGGAAAGGTAGGCCTAACTTGAAAGTACCATGCTCAGATGTTAATTATTTACAAACAGGGACAGTTTCGTTGCAAATAACACACACTGTTTTGGCATTGTAGAAATATAATAAGATGAACACATAGGACTATCTCTCTGTCTATACTGTCATTTCAGTCATTTGTGATTTATTTAAAACGTTTCTACTAATACTGTATGGTAACTATTGAAGTCCACTCTTGTACAGCACATTAAAGGTGTATCTCTTTCTCTACAATTTAGGAGATTTTAAGATATTTTGTTGTTTGTGATGGTACTCTAGGTGCGAGGGACATCCTGTGCCACCAGTCAGTTGATGGTGGATGACCTTCTGACCCCGTGCTCGCCAGGTGACCCGGCGGCCATAGAATTGACCTGGATGGATGTGCCTAGCGACAAGCTGCTGGAGCCCATCATCTGCATGGTGAGAAACACACATTCACAGCACAGACACACTCACATTCACTGCTCACAAACATACTGGAACATGCTGTTTCAACATACACATCCAGGCATTTCATACTGACTCTCACATTTGTGTCATTTCTGAATCATGCTCATGATTTTGTTTGTCTTCTGTGTGTGTCCCTCTGCCCTCCAGTCTGACGTGCTGTGCTCACTATCCACCACGCAACCCACAGTCAACATCCAGGAGGTCTTGTGCATTGACAAGAATGTCATTTTAACTTACACACAATTGTTGTTTTTTTGCAATCCCAACTCCCTCTGAGACACCCACAAGTGCCTTATTTTCTCACAGAGGACTTGGGCCCAACAGGAGGGTTGAGGGTGACTCCCCTAGTGTCCCCAGGTCAGCAGCACTTTGCTGTGTGTCAGGGGCTTTACTTGTCATTATTTTATTTTTTACTTGTATTATAGTATACCCACATTTCTGTCCACAACTTTTGAATCAGGTAGTAATTCAACAGATACATGTGCTGCCTTTCCAACTGATGTCAAGTTCCAACACAAATATTCATTTGAAAAAGCAATAGACTTTCACATTGTAGGTCTGTTGTTTAAACAATGTAATCATAATATATGACATTTAGCAGATGCTTTCATTCAAAGCGACTTACAGTCATTTGCACATACATTTTACGTATGGGTTTCCCCGGGAATCGAACCCACAACCCTGGTGGTGGGATCGGCATGCTCTACACAGGATCATCATTTATACTGTAATATGTGTTTATAACAGGGAGTGACATTGATAATAAGTCTATAGCAGTGTAATAAGTGTTTATAACAATGTACAGCACATCTACCAACACACCGATGCGTTTCAAGAGCCTACACTATTTTGTTTCAGAATCCTCAGACCCCTGACAGGGAGTAGCATAGGGGATAGTGCCATCTAGTGGAATGGAAATTAAACTATTATGACAGATATTATTTAATAAAGAATATTGAAAACCTAAATTACTTTTCAGAGATCAGAGAAACTTAACAGAACGCATCTTGAAACAGAAAATATGCCACAATTTGTGAACGATGGACTTTTAATTTGAAGCTTTTTGCTCGATTTGGAACCGTTAATGTCGCTGATTTCATGAAGCTCTCCTGCGCATCAATTACTTCACGAAATCCCGCAACGTGAAAGCGCCAGAAATAAACATCGCGAGATTGTAAATATGTGTGAGAGTCAGAGATTTGAAAGCAGACGCTTTCATCCAAAACGATTTACAGTAATGCGTACATACATTTTTTCTTTTGGGTGGCCCAGGGAAATTAGACTTTTTCGAGCCTTTCGAAGCTATTTTTGTATGTCTTTCTTTGTAATACTGTATGTATTCAATCATTTCGATTTGATCACTTCCCAATGGGCACATAAATCAATTCAATGTTTATTCCACGTTGGTTCAACGTAATTTAATTGAAATTACATGGATATTGTGTCACAGTGAATTGTATAATCTGCAGTCAATTTCATTATGTTTTCATGTGCCATGATTCTGACATTTGACATATGATCCTCAAAGGATTAGGCTAAATAGTTTCAGTGGTGCAGTCGGTGTAATCTCAATTCAATACGATGTGCATTTACTGTACATATAGCCAATATAGCTATTAAACCCATGTTCAATGACTTTAATCTGTGACGCAAGTGGACAATTATGTTTGTGACGTTCCATGGAACCCACCGTGTAGTTTAAAACTCGATTCTGATTGGCTTGCAGGTCATTCTACAGTGTAAATCATAAATGAAAACGTGCTTTTATATCAGTGTGACAGATTCACAATACCGTGTCTCAAACCGTACCGCGCTTTTATCTGCCTAACGGTATCTTCAAGCAAGACTGGTTAGGCCTTTTGGATAGCTTGTCCAAGGTAAGAATATGCGTCAAGCTATAGCCTACTTTTAATGTTTTAGTTTCCCGAACTCAAGTTACTCCAGTCAAGTGATTAATCGTAAATTTGTTGTTTTGACTGAGCAGTCCAATGGCCAATGCTGTTTTTGGACTATGAGACCCTCGGCTATATACTATGATGAGCCAATAACACGCATAGTTTATGCATTAGGCATTGCACAAGTCAGTGTCTAGGTCAGAATATAAAGTAGCTATTTCCGTTAACTCAAATTACTCAAGTCAAGTGATTAATCGTAAGAGTTAGTTGTTTTGACTGTCAAAAAAATAACTTTGATGGAATATTCCAAATTACAATGGCAATTATGCATCACAAATTCACATTATTACTTGTATTTCAATGATTCATCCAGGCCCAAGACATAAAGTCGCCTGAAAGCTGTGTAGCAATAATTCCAGCTTCTGACCAAGAATCATGGATACCTTTCATGTGAGTACTCACACACCAGATTTTTTTTACATACCTCAGAAGGAAGATACCTCAATATCTGGAAGCACTGTCTCATGTACAACTGTTAATGCTATCTCTGAAATGTCTAACAAAATGTTGACTTGATCGTTTCATCAAGACCTTCTCATCACAAGTTGGAACTAGTGGTCAACATTGGGACAATGCCGCCCAAAATAACAGGGACCAACATTTTCATGGAGGTAAGCACTACACTTCTGATGGGTTCAAAGATTGTATTACATTATCTAAAAGTGAGAAAGTAAATCCCAGCTGTTTTTATTCTTTTCACAGGGAAGAACAATCCCCATTATGCCATGAATGTTTCATTGCTGAACAACCATAGATATTTTTCCTCTAATTTGGCTCCCGTTCCTCCAACAGTGAGCAAGACCTGTCAGCAGAGCTCACTGGAGCAGGGAGACATGCCGTCACCCTTTTGGCACCTGACAAAGTACACTTTTTTTCTTCTAAATAACACTATAGTAACATCTTCTGCACAAAGTTACATTCCTAATAAGATTGGTGTTAAGTGAGAAAGAATCCTAAAGATGGTCCAATGGGCATGGTCTGAAGCCTCTCGTCATCTCAGTATGTTGAACCACCTGATTTCTTGCAGGCTTGAGATTCAGATCCTGCTGAACGATGTTAAGCATTCGATTAACCACATGCAGGGGACGCTGAACACCATGCAGGGGCAGTGTATTGAGTTGCAGACTGCCATATCTAAGGTAGTGTCAGATGAGTCTCAGATACAGAAGAATAAGTCTATGATGGTATGGTGATAATGATTGAGATGGTGATTATAATAATGATGACTAGCGGTACCCCACCCTACGGGCGGTAAATCATTGGATCTGATTAATTCAATTCAATGCAATTCAATCTTTGAGGACTGCAACCATAGAAATACAGTTTATTTACACTAATAATAAGCTATTGTCAACTTCCCGTCTATGCTTATCTTGCTCATTGCTCACTGTTACCCTATGTGTGCAACTATTATTGATTTCTCACACAAAAATAATTTGGTTGCAAATGTACCTGGGGCCACGTAAATAATTGTTAGGCTACTCATTTTGAATGAGTGGCAACTTGTGTGACCATAAAAGTCTGTGTGCGACTGGGGACAGTAAAATAATTTGGTTACTGACCTGCCCTACATCATAGAAGGCCCTTCAAGTCGGAACTAGAAAATTCGGACATTTCTGACTCTCTGACTCGCTAACTCGTTATGGAATGAGGATTTCAGGTTTCCCACTTGTGAAGTATCAGAATCAACCAGTAGGAAGCTCTACGCTAATAACTTACATTCATTTTAACTCTGAGGTTCCAAGTTTCCGAAAGCATGTGAATGCGTCAATAATTGCCATGGTAATTTTGAATGTTCAGTCAGTGAGCATTATGGGTAATTGTCCTACATACTTACATCAAATGCTTTATGATAGCATCATCTCCTGTAGTAACAGTACCTTTCCAAACACAATTACAATTAAAATTAACAAAGATACAAAATATTGCTAAAGTGAAGAAAATCAGCTCAAAATTGTAGGAGGAAATGCCCCTGCAGCAGGGAGACTTACGGTATTATAATATATTGTAGATAACATTAATATAATTTGTGTATTTACAGTATCAGTACACATGCAAATGGAAGTATATGCTAGGGATTGATCTACACTGAGTGAACAAAACATTAACAACACCTTCCTATTGAGTTTCCCCCCTTTGGTGGTGGACCATTGTTGATACTCAGGGAAAACTGTTGAGCTGAAAAACCCAACAGCATTGCAGTTCTTGACCCAAACCGGTGCACCTGGCACATACTACCATACTCTGTTCAAAGGGACAGAGGGATTCAAGGGGAATCTTTGGTCTTGCCCATTCACCCTCTGAATGACACACATACACAATCCATGTCTCAATTGTCTAAAAATCATTATTTAACCTGCCCCCCCCCCCCCCCCCCCTTCATCTACACTGAGAAGAAGATTTAACAATTCACATCAATAAGGGACTATAGCTTTCATCTGATTTGTCTATGTCACTGAAAGAGAAGGTGTTCTTAATGTTTAATACACTCAGTGTAATGATGTTATAGATTCTAAGTGGTTGATTTTTTAGGGAATTCATTTATGCTCTATTTATACCTGCAGATCATCACAGCAGCCGAAGTTGCTGTGCAGAGGGAGGAGATCCTCCGAGCATCAGGCCTCATCCCGTCACAGAGGGAGGAAATGCTCCGAGCATCAGGCCTCATCCTGTCACAGAGGGAGGGTATCCTCCAAACAGCCAGTGTCCCTGCACAGAGGGAGGGGATTCTCCCAGCAGCTAACATCACTGTGCAGAGGGAGGAGATCTTCCGAGCATCAGGCCTCATCCCTGAAGAGAGGGAGGACATCCGCCTCACAGCCAGTGTCCCTGCACAGAGGGAGGGGATTCTTCCAGCAGCTACTGCAGCTACTGTCACTGTGCGAAAGGAGAAGATCCTCAGAGCATCAGGCCTCATTTCTGCACAAAAGGAGTTGATCCACCTGATGGCCAGTGTCACTGCGCAGAGGAAGGGAATCGTCCCAATGGTCAGCGTCCCTGCGCACAGGGAGGGGATCGTCCCAAAGGCCAGTGTCCCTGCTGAGAGGGAGGAGATCCTCCGAGCATCAGGCCTCATCCCGCCACTGAGGGAGGGTATCCTCCAAACAGCCAGTGTCCCTGCACAGAGGGAGGAGCTCCTCCGAGCATCAGGCCTCATCCCATCACAGAGGGAGGGTATCCTCCAAACAGCCAGTGTCCCTGCACAGAGGGAGGGGATCTTCCGAGCATCAGGCCTCATCCCATCACAGAGGGAGGGTATCCTCCAAACAGCCAGTGTCCCTGCACAGAGGGAGGGGATCTTCCGAGCATCAGGCCTCATCCCGCCACCAAGGGAGGGTATCCTCCAAACAGCCAGTGTCCCTGCACAGAGGGAGGAGATCCTCCGAGCATCAGGCCTCATCTCTGAAGAGAGGGAGGAGATCCTCCTCACAGCCAGTGTCCCTGTGAAGAATGAAAACATTCATCCACAACCACCTTCCATCATCCCCATGTTGGCACCACTGCGGAAATGGGATGGTGGAGCGTGTACTCCACCTGTGGATTTCTATTCCAAGAGAAGAGGTCACTTAACCTTACCTAATTAGTAAAGAAATTACTATTGTGAGAATAAGTTGTGATAGATCAAATGTATGGCTCATGTGAGTGTATAGCTGTAATACTTCCATGCATTTTCTACATAAAAATGTTTAGCTCCATTGTACTTTTACATTTGAGTCATTTAGCAGACACTGTTATCCAGAGCGACTTACAGTAGTGAGTCTATACATTTTCATACTCCAGTGAATCTCTCCAGGATTTCACATGGATTTTTTTCATATTTGCGGATAAATATGCTAGATTTTGCAGCGACAATTATGACATTTTGCATTGCAATATGCAATTGTTTTGTCCAATTTGTTGCAAAAATGCACTGACAAGGGAAAAAACTGTGTTGATGTGTCGCTTGATTGAACCATATTATGCAGTAAATGTGCGGTGATTGGTTGAAATTGCGAGCCCTCTTTTTGTACTGTGGTAATTGTCAGTTCTATGCGATAATATTGTGATGTGACTATTTTATGCAGAAATAGTTTGGTGATTGGTCACATTTGTAAGCCCTCACATAATAATAGAATTGTTCATTTTGCAACCAAAACAATGCGGTGGCAGAGTCCTGGAGTAACCTCCCAGTAATCCCTGTGACTGCGTGTAGGTTAAGATTGGGTTGTAAACAGAGTATCAGAGCAAGACGTTCCTACCTGTCAGCTAGTAATTGTTCTGTATGGTGACATGAGCAGAGTGGCCTGACTTCTCCCACTTATTACAGATGTCCGACTTAGATATGTTGAGCATCCTGCTATGATGTCCAACACCAAGCCGGAACACTCCGATGCCAACCCTCAGTTCCAGACTGGCACCCGGCCGGTGGCTGAGCCCGAGACCCCTGCTGTTCACAATAACAGTGGAGGCTGGCTCAGCTGGGTCTTTGGGAGTGGAAGAGCTAATAAGAAGGAGGTTCATCTACCTGAGGACAAAGACAGATCTGTAAGGAACTAGTTATTAACACTATATTCTATGTAGAGACAATTGAGTGGATTTAAAAAATAAAAATAAATTGTGGCTTGCTTCACATTGCTAATCTCTTCTTCCTCAGATTGTCTGGGATCCAACTCTGCACAGATGGGTTAACAAAACCGAGCCCAAGGCTGAAGTACACACTTAAATTAAATTAAATTAAAAACAGTGAACAACCATTGTATTTCAACTGTGCTAATATTACCAACAATTTGGAAAATGTGTTGATGTGTTTTACAGAACAAGTGTGTACCACCACCTCCACCGATGGGGACATATGGATATCAGGGGAACACTGGCAGTGTCCCCAAAGGAGTGAATCCCTACTCTATGAAAGCAGGTGAATATTGCTTTAGAATACATGTGGTCTAACCAAGACTGTGTCAGCCAATCATAGATGTCCCTGGTGGTCTCCTCGCTAACACCTTTCCCACTGCCAGCAGGTCTATGGGGCAGCAGATACCCCACAATGCATTACAATGATGGGACCAACTCAAAGCCTCCAAGCCATGGGGCTGGACTGCTTCCTATACAGCTCTCTGGCTTGCTCCCTCCTTCACACTTTGACCTCATGGCACCAATGGTTGTGCCACCTGACACTCTACACTACTGAGGTATGACTCTGGAAAATCCTTCCAAATTGTATCCATTCATCATTAACTGTGATTTGACTTTAACATCGCAAATGGCTGAAGTAGCAAGGATGTTAACTATTTTTTCATTTTTGTCCAACAGGCCATTTTCCCAAATTGGATTTGCCATACATAGATTTTTTTCAGCATTAAAAATGTATTAAAATATGATCTTTTAATTAAATATCTCCTTTGTGTCCTCATGTTCACATGAATTTGATGTGTTCTATCATCATTTACAATTCTTATTGCTTCTGCATTTACGTTACTTACTGTACAGACAAATAAATATTATATGCATATATTTTATTTTAGACATTACAAAAACATTTTTTCATGCTTTCTGGATTTCTTACATTTACTTACTGTACAGGAAAGTAAATTTATACACATATTTAATCAAAACAAAAACATTTTATTTATGTATTCCGTAGACGGCGGCAGGGTAGCCTAGTGGTTAGAGCGTTGGACTAGTAACCTGAAGGTTGCAAGTTCAAAGTTCAGAGTTGACAAGGTACAAATCTGTCGTTCTGCCCCTGAACAGGTACTGTTCCTAGGCCATCATTGAAAATAAGAATTTGTTCTTAATTAAATGACTTGCCTTGCCTTAAAAAGACACAACGAAATATATTTAGATGCATTTTCAATTCCTAAATGTCAATATTTTTATTTTCTGTGCCACGTGTTTATGCCCATTTATGTACATCCTGTATACACCTCACACACATGGTCAGGGGCTTAAAAAATAAGAAAACAGTAACATGTCAGATAGAGTTTACATTTTTGAGTTTGCATCCCAATATGACACTTTAAATATTTCACAGAAGACTGAAATGTAACAAAACACCTATTGTGTTTATTGAGATGTACACTGAGATGCTCAGTTGGTCAATATTTCCCTCCAGTGATTCCCCAACATCTTGTCAACATGGGACCCAAAAATGGAGCAGATATCTTATAACAAACCTACCTAAATAGACATGTATCCATAAAAATCTCTCCAAAATGTCACATATTTTAAAGCATCTTTATTTTCATGCATATAACTTGGCAAAAAAAAATTGGGGGGACCAAATTCACATTCTTTTGTGTAGACAATAATTTTTTATGATTTCATGACTGTTTGATAGTAGGTCCCTGAATGGTCAAAAACCTCTTCAAATAGAAGTATGTTTGTAGCACAAAATATCTTACAGGAAGGCCCTCTCACTCTCTCATCATGTCACAAGCAGACAGGCTCCCAGAGGCAGGGCCATAAAAGGCCCCATCTTACTCAGCTGCCGCTGCCCTCTCCAACAGCCATCAGCACAGAACAGCATGAATCAAATCAAAGTTTATTTGTCACATGCGCCGAATACCGCAGTGAAATGCTTACTTACAGGCTCTAACCAATAGTGCAAAAAAAAGGTATTAGGTGAACAATAGGTAGGTTAAGAAATAAAAACAACAGTAAGAAGACAGTGAAAAATACAGTAGTGAGGCTATAAAACTAGCGAGGCTACATACAGACACCGGTTAGTCAGGCTGATTGAGGTAGAATGTACATGTAAATATGGTTAAAGTGACTATGCATATATGATGAACAGAGAGTAGCAGCAGTGTAAAGAGGGGTTGGCAGGTGGTGGGATTTCTAATCCCTTGATATTATTGTAGGATCGGATTTTAATAGCTAACTTTTCGATGGCCATAATAAATAGATATGCCGATAGTGGACAACCTTCTTTTATGAGAAGTAGCCATTATTTACTATTGTCACATGTGCTCCCTCTCCGGCCTCTAGGTCACCAGGCTGTTCGTTATGGCGCACACCTGTCACCAGCGTTACACGCATTATGACACTCACCTGGACTCCATCACCTCCTTGATTACCTGCCCTTTATATGTCCCTCCCTTTGGTTTCTACCCCCATTAGTCATTGTTGCTGTTTCATGCCAGTGCGCTGTTTGTGTTCCTTGTTTTGTTCATTTATATATTAATTAAATGTATTAATTCCCTGAACTTGCTTCCCGACTCTCAGCATACAACTATTTTTCACCTAGGGTTACTATACATGATTTTAACCCATTTTATAAGAGATTGTCCAAAATTGAAATGTTCCAGGCATTAATATATAAACTCCAGTCTTACTTTATGAAAAGCCTTTTAAAAGTCAGCTATGAATAGCAGGCCTGGTTTCCCTGATTTTTCATAGTGTTCTATTGGTTGCAGTACTTGCTTTATATGATCTCCAATATATTGTCCATGTAAAAAACCTGTCTGATTAGAATGAATAATGTCCGACAACACCTTTTTAATTCTATGCGCTATACATTTTGCTAGCATTTTTGCATCACAACACTGAAGTTTAAGGGGCCTCCAATTTTTTTATGGACTGGATCTTTATATTTACCACTTTGAATCGTGTTTCAGTAATAATGAAGGAGTGGTTAAAACATGATAATAACGGTCCTCTGAGGATATCAAAAAAGGTTTATCAGAGTTATTGACCTCACAAGAAGTCAGATTCAAGTAACTTACATTGTGGTGCTGAAACTTGAAGCAGCAGCCACGGCACAATCAATCGGAAATGGACAGCTCATGGTGCTGAAAGTAGGCAAATTGGAGTAAACATCATTCATTTTAAACGTCTTCATTTTAATTAGGGATATGTGTTGGAGCCTATTTCTTCCTATTTAAGAAATAAGAGGCAGGCCTACCGGTTTGACTGATGAAATTAGGCTATAGGCTGCTATATCCATAGATATGTTAGTCAATTCCTCCACCCGCCATGCACTCTTTAAATAGCCCACCTCTGTGTCTGTTAAGACTTGAAGTTAGTGTGTATGAGAGGGTATGCCATAGGCCTACCTTTTCTTAAAGAAAAAGGCAAAAAGTACAGGCCTACCCACTATTAGTTTAATATTTTGAGGAAAATGAAACAGATGTGATTATATACAGTTATCTATAACAACGCTTTGGTCCGCGATACTTAATGCTAGAAACAAGATGTAAAATAGGAATAACTGGGAAAGACGTGACTCTGATGCATATGGGGATATTGTTGTTTCAAACAGGGACAGTTTCGTTGCAAATAACACACACTGTTTTGGCATTGTAGAAATATAATAAGATGAAAACATAGGACTATCTCTCTGTCTATACTGTCATTTCAGTCATTTGTGATTTATTTAAAACGTTTCTACTAATACTGTATGGTAACTCTATTGAAGTCCACTCTGTACAGCACACTAAAGGTGTATCTCTTTCTCTACAATTTAGGAGATTTTAAGATATTTTGTTGTTTGTGATGGTACTCTAGGTGCGAGGGACATCCTGTGCCACCAGTCAGTTGATGGTGGATGACCTTCTGACCCCGTGCTCGCCAGGTGACCCGGCAGCCATAGAATTGACCTGGATGGATGTGCCTAGCGACAAGCTGCTGGAGCCCATCATCTGCATGGTGAGAAACACACATTCACAGCACAGACCCACTCACATTCACTGCTCACAAACATACTGGAACATGCTGTTTCAACATACACATCCAGGCATTTCAAACTGACTCTCACATTTGTGTAATTTCTGAACCATGCTCATGATTTTGTTTGTCTTCTGTGTGTGTCCCTCTGCCCTCCAGTCTGACGTGCTGTGCTCACTATCCACCACGCAACCCACAGTCAACATGGAGGTCTTATTCAAGGTCAGGAAGTTCACAGAGGACTTAGAACAGGAGGGTTGAGAGGTCCTGGTTGGCAGGGGCTTTACTACTCCTTACTCAGTCGCTCCTATCAAGACCCAACTCCAGTCAAATAGTAGCTACAGTATTACAACAGTATTACAACACTACGAACCTGCATTGACAAGAATGATGGAGCATTTTAACTTACACACAATTGTTGTTTTTTTGCATATCCCAACTCCCTCTGAGACACCCACAAGTGCCTTATTTTCTCACTTTGTCGGCTCCGGTATTTGAGCCAGCAATCTTTCGGTAACTGGCCCAATGATCTAAACTTGAGGCTACGTGCCGCCCCTTAGTGGGTCTGCAGGGTGACTCCCCTAGTGGGTCTGGAACCCAGGTCAGCAGCACTACATTGCTGTGTGTCTGTATAGTTGAGGGTATATTGGTTTAGTAATACTCAATTCAGTTCTGTTTCCAGAGGGGATCTCAATGCTGTTACACATAGCCACGATCACCAAGCTACCCTGACTTAATAAAACCTGAATTCAAAAAGAACAAGATGTGCTTGTCATTATTTTATTTTTTACTTGTATTATAGTATACCCACATTTCTGTCCACAACTTTTGAATCAGGTAGTAATTCAACAGATACATGTGCTGCCTTTCCAACTGATGTCAAGTTCCAACACAAATATTCATTTGAAAAAGCAATAGACTTTCACATTGTAGGTCTGTTGTTTAAACAATGTAATCATAATATATGACATTTAGCAGATGCTTTCATTTAAAGCGACTTACAGTCATTTGCACATACATTTTACGTATGGGTTTCCCCGGGAATCGAACCCACAACCCTGGTGGTGGGATCGGCATGCTCTACACAGGATCATCATTTATACTGTAATATGTGTTCATAACAGGGAGTGACATTGATAATAAGTCTATAGCAGTGTAATAAGTGTTTATAACAATGTACAGCACATCTACCAACACACCGATGCGTTTCAAGAGCCTACACTATTTTGTTTCAGAATCCTCGGACCCCTGACAGGGAGTAGCATAGGGGATAGTGCCATCTAGTGGAATGGAAATTAAACTATTATTCCAGATATTATTTAATAAAGAATATTGAAAACCTAAATTACTTTTCAGAGATCAGAGAAACTTAACAGAACGCATCTTGAAACAGAAAATATGCCACAATTTGTGAACGATGGACTTTTAATTTAAAGCTTTTTGCTCGATTTGGAACCGTTAATGTCGCTGATTTCATGAAGCTCTCCTGCGCATCAATTACTTCACGAAATCCCGCAACGTGAAAGCGCCAGAAATAAACATCGCGAGATTGTAAATATGTGTGAGAGTCAGAGATTTGAAAGCAGACGCTTTCATCCAAAACGATTTACAGTAATGCGTACATACATTTTTTCTTTTGGGTGGCCCAGGGAAATTAGACTTTTTCGAGCTCTTTCTTTGTAATACTGTATGTATTCAATCATTTCGATTTGATCACTTCCCAATGGGCACATAAATCAATTCAATGTTTATTCCACGTTGGTTCAACGTAATTTAATTGAAATTACATGGATATTGTGTCACAGTGAATTGTATAATCTGCAGTCAATTTCATTATGTTTTCATGTGCCATGATTCTGACATTTGACATATGATCCTCAAAGGATTAGGCTAAATAGTTTCAGTGGTGCAGTCGGTGTAATCTCAATTCAATACGATGTGCATTTACTGTACATATAGCCAATATAGCTATTAAACCCATGTTCAGTGACTTTAATCTGTGACGCAAGTGGACAATTATGTTTGTGACGTTCCATGGAACCCACCGTGTAGTTTAAAACTCGATTCTGATTGGCTTGCAGGTCATTCTACAGTGTAAATCATAAATGAAAACGTGCTTTTATATCAGTGTGACAGATTCACAATACCGTGTCTCAAACCGTACCGCGCTTTTATCTGCCTAACGGTATCTTCACGCACGACTGGTTAGGCCTTTTGGATAGCTTGTCCAAGGTAAGAATATGCGTCAAGCTATAGCCTACTTTTAATGTTTTAGTTTCCCGAACTCAAGTTACTCCAGTCAAGTGATTAATCGTAAATTTGTTGTTTTGACTGAGCAGTCCAATGACCAATGCTGTTTTTGGACTATGAGACCCTCGGCTATATACTATGATGAGCCAATAACACGCATAGTTTATGCATTAGGCATTGCACAAGTCAGTGTCTGGTCAGAATATAAAGTAGCTATTTCCGTTAACTCAAATTACTCAAGTTAAGTGATTAATCGTAAGAGTTAGTTGTTTTGACTGTCAAAAAAATAACTTTGATGGAATATTCCAAATTACAATGGCAATTATGCATCACAAATTCACATTACTTGTATTTCAATGATTCATCCAGGCCCAAGACATAAAGTCGCCTGAAAGCTGTATAGCAATAATTCCAGCTTCTGACCAAGAATCATGGATACCTTTCATGTGAGTACTCACACACCAGATTTTTTTTACATACCTCAGAAGGAAGATACCTCAATATCTGGAAGCACTGTCTCATGTACAACTGTTAATGCTATCTCTGAAATGTCTAACAAAATGTTGACTTGATCGTTTCATCAAGACCTTCTCATCACAAGTTGGAACTAGTGGTCAACATTGGGACAATGCCGCCCAAAATAACAGGGACCAACATTTTCATGGAGGTAAGCACTACACTTCTGATGGGTTCAAAGATTGTATTACATTATCTAAAAGTGAGAAAGTAAACCCCAGCTGTTTTTATTCTTTTCACAGGGAAGAACAATCCCCATTATGCCATGAATGTTTCATTGCTGAACAACCATAGATATTTTTCCTCTAATTTGGCTCCCGTTCCTCCAACAGTGAGCAAGACCTGTCAGCAGAGCTCACTGGAGCAGGGAGACATGCCGTCACCCTTTTGGCACCTGACAAAGTACACTTTTTTTCTTCTAAATAACACTATAGTAACATCTTCTGCACAAAGTTACATTCCTAATAAGATTGGTGTTAAGTGAGAAAGAATCCTAAAGATGGTCCAATGGGCATGGTCTGAAGGCTCTCGTCATCTCAGTATGTTGAACCACCTGATTTCTTGCAGGCTTGAGATTCAGATCCTGCTGAACGATGTTAAGCATTCGATTAACCACATGCAGGGGACGCTGAACACCATGCAGGGGCAGTGTATTGAGTTGCAGACTGCCATATCTAAGGTAGTGTCAGATGAGTCTCAGATACAGAAGAATACGTCTATGATGGTATGGTGATAATGATTGAGATGGTGATTATAATAATGATGACTAGCGGTACCCCACCCTACGGGCGGTAAATCATTGGATCTGATTAATTCAATTCAATGCAATTCAATCTTTGAGGACTGCAACCATAGAAATACAGTTTATTTACACTAATAATAAGCTATTGTCAACTTCCCGTCTATGCTTATCTTGCTCATTGCTCACTGTTACCCTATGTGTGCAACTATTATTGATTTCTCACACAAAAATAATTTGGTTGCAAATGTACCTGGGGCCACGTAAATAATTGTTAGGCTACTCATTTTGAATGAGTGGCAACTTGTGTGACCATAAAAGTCTGTGTGCGACTGGGGACAGTAAAATAATTTGGTTACTGACCTGCCCTACATCATAGAAGGCCCTTCAAGTCGGAACTAGAAAATTCGGACATTTCTGACTCTCTGACTCGCTAAGTCGTTATGGAATGAGGATTTCAGGTTTCCCACTTGTGAAGTATCAGAATCAACCAGTAGGAAGCTCTACGCTAATAACTTACATTCATTTTAACTCTGAGGTTCCAAGTTTCCGAAAGCATGTGAATGCGTCAATAATTGCCATGGTAATTTTGAATGTTCAGTCAGTGAGCATTATGGGTAATTGTCCTACATACTTACATCAAATGCTTTATGATAGCATCATCTCCTGTAGTAACAGTACCTTTCCAAACACAATTACAATTAAAATTAACAAAGATACAAAATATTGCTAAAGTGAAGAAAATCAGCTCAAAATTGTAGGAGGAAATGCCCCTGCAGCAGGGAGACTTACGGTATTATAATATATTGTAGATAACATTAATATAATTTGTGTATTTACAGTATCAGTACACATGCAAATGGAAGTATATGCTAGGGATTGATCTACACTGAGTGAACAAAACATTAACAACACCTTCCTATTGAGTTTCCCCCCTTTGGTGGTGGACCATTGTTGATACTCAGGGAAAACTGTTGAGCTGAAAAACCCAACAGCATTGCAGTTCTTGACCCAAACCGGTGCACCTGGCACATACTACCATACTCTGTTCAAAGGGACTTAAATCTTTGGTCTTGCCCATTCACCCTCTGAATGACACACATACACAATCCATGTCTCAATTGTCTAAAAATCATTCTTTAACCTGCCCCCCCCCCCCCCCCCCTTCATCTACACTGAGAAGAAGATTTAACAATTCACATCAATAAGGGATTATAGCTTTCACCTGATTTGTCTATGTCACTGAAAGAGAAGGTGTTCTTAATGTTTAATATACTCAGTGTAATGATGTTATAGATTCCAAGTGGTTGATTTTTTAGGGAATTAATTAATTTATGCTCTATTTATACCTGCAGATCATCACAGCAGCCGAAGTTGCTGTGCAGAGGGAGGAGATCCTCCGAGCATCAGGCCTCATCCCGTCACAGAGGGAGGAAATGCTCCGAGCATCAGGCCTCATCCTGTCACAGAGGGAGGGTATCCTCCAAACAGCCAGTGTCCCTGCACAGAGGGAGGGGATTCTCCCAGCAGCTAACATCACTGTGCAGAGGGAGGAGATCTTCCGAGCATCAGGCCTCATCCCTGAAGAGAGGGAGGACACCCGCCTCACAGCCAGTGTCCCTGCACAGAGGGAGGGGATTCTTCCAGCAGCTACTGCAGCTACTGTCACTGTGCGAAAGGAGAAGATCCTCCGAGCATCAGGCCTCATTTCTGCACAAAAGGAGTTGATCCACCTGATGGCCAGTGTCACTGCGCAGAGGAAGGGAATCGTCCCAATGGTCAGCGTCCCTGCGCACAGGGAGGGGATCGTCCCAAAGGCTAGTGTCCCTGCTGAGAGGTTGGAGATCCTCCGAGCATCAGGCCTCATCCCGCCACAGAGGGAGGGGAATGTCCGAACAGCCAGTGTCCCAGCACAGAGGGATGGGATTCTCTCAGCAGCCAGCATCACTGAACAGAGGGAGGGGATTCTTCCAGCAGCTTCAATCACTGTGCCGAAGAAGAAGATCCTCAGAGCATCAGGCCTCATTCCTGCACAAAAGGAGTTGATCCACCTGATGGCCAGTGTCACTGCGCAGAGGAAGGGAATAGTCCCCATGGTCAGTGTCCCTGCGCACAGGGAGGGGATCGTCCCAAAGGCCAGTGTCCCTGCTGAGAGGGAGGAGATCCTCCGAGCATCAGGCCTCATCCCGCCACTGAGGGAGGGTATCCTACAAACAGCCAGTATCCCTGCACAGAGGGAGGAGATCCTCCGAACATCAGGCCTCATCCCATCACAGAGGGAGGGTATCCTCCAAACAGCCAGTGTCCCTGCACAGAGGGAGGAGATCCTCCGAGCATCAGGCCTCATCCCATCACAGAGGGAGGGTATCCTCCAAACAGCCAGTGTCCCTGCACAGAGGGAGGGGATCTTCCGAGCATCAGGCCTCATCCCTGAAGAGAGGGAGGAGATCCTCCTCACAGCCAGTGTCCCTGTGAAGAATGAAAACATTCATCCACAACCACCTTCCATCATCCCCATGTTGGCACCACTGTGGAAATGGGATGGTGGAGCGTGTACTCCACCTGTGGATTTCTATTCCAAGAGAAGAGGTCACTTAACCTTACCTAATTAGTAAAGAAATTACTATTGTGAGAATAAGTTGTGATAGATCAAATGTATGGCTCATGTGAGTGTATAGCTGTAATACTTTCATGCATTTTCTACATAAAAATGTTTAGCTCCATTGTACTTTTACATTTGAGTCATTTAGCAGACACTGTTATCCAGAGCGACTTACAGTAGTGAGTCTATACATTTTCATACTCCAGTGAATCTCTCCAGGATTTCACATGAATTTTTTTCATATTTGCAGATAAATATGCTAGATTTTGCAGCGACAATTATGACATTTTGCATTGCAATATGCAATTGTTTTGTCCAATTTGTTGCAAAAATGCACTGACAAGGGAAAAAACTGTGTTGATGTGTCGCTTGATTGAACCATATTATGCAGTAAATGTGCGGTGATTGGTTGAAATTGCGAGCCCTCTTTTTGTACTGTGATAATTGTCAGTTCTATGCGATAATATTGTGATGTGACTATTTTATGCAGAAATAGTTTGGTGATTGGTCACATTTGTAAGCCCTCACATAATATGCAGGGAATTTTTCATTTTGCAACCAAAACAATGCGGTGGCAGAGTCCTGGAGTAACCTCCCAGTAATCCCTGTGACTGCGTGTAGGTTAAGATTAGGTTGTAACAGAGTATCAGAGCAAGACGTTCCTACCTGTCAGCTAGTAATTGTTCTGTATGGTGACATGAGCAGAGTGGCCTGACTTCTCCCACTTATTACAGATGTCCGACTTAGATATGTTGAGCATCCTGCTATGATGTCCATCACCAAGCCGGAACACTCCGATGCCAACCCTCAGTTCCAGACTGGCACCCGGCCGGTAGCTGAGCCCGAGACCCCTGCTGTTCACAATAACAGTGGAGGCTGGCTCAGCTGGGTCTTTGGGAGTGGAAGAGCTAATAAGAAGGAGGTTCATCTACCTGAGGACAAAGACAGATCTGTAAGGAACTGGTTATTAACACTATATTCTATGTAGAGACAATTGAGTGGATTTAAAAAATAAAAATAAATTGTGACTTGCTTCACATTGCTAATCTCTTCTTCCTCAGATTGTCTGGGATCCAACTCTGCACAGATGGGTTAACAAAACTGAGCCCAAGGCTGAAGTACACACTTAAATTCAATTAAAAACAGTGAACAACCATTGTATTTCAACTGTGCTAATATTACCAACAATTTGGAAAATGTGTTGATGTGTTTTACAGAACAAGTGTGTACCACCACCTCCACCGATGGGGACACATGGATATCAGGGGAACACTGGCAGTGTCCCCAAAGGAGTGAATCCCTACTCTATGAAAGCAGGTGAATATTGCTTTAGAATACATGTGGTTTAACCAAGACTGTGTCAGCCAATCATAGATGTCCCTGGTGGTCACCTGCTAACACCTTTCCCACTGCCAGCAGGTCTATGGGGCAGCAGATACCCCACAATGCATTACAATGATGGGACCAACTCAAAGCCTCCAAGCCATGGGGCTGGACTGCTTCCTAGACAGCTCTCTGGCTTGCTCCCTCCTTCACACTTTGACCTCATGGCACCAATGGTTGTGCCACCTGACACTCTACACTACTGAGGTATGACTCTGGAAAATCCTTCCAAATTGTATCCATTCATCATTAACTGTGATTTGACTTTAACATCGCAAATGGCTGAAGTAGCAAGGATGTTAACTATTTTTTTCATTTTTGTCCAACAGGCCATTTTCCCAAATTGGATTTGCCATACATAGATTTTTTCAGCATTAAAAATGTATTAAAATATGATATTTTAATTAAATATCTCCTTTGTGTCCTCATGTTCACATGAATTTGATGTGTTCTATCATAATTTACAATTCTTATTGCTTCTGCATTTACGTTACTTACTGTACAGACAAATAAATATTATATGCATATATTTTATTTTAGACATTACAAAAACATTTTTTCATGCTTTCTGGATTTCTTACATTTACCTACTGTACAGGAAAGTATATTTTATACACATATTTAAACAAAACAAAAACATTTTATTTATGTATTCCGTAGACGGCGGCAGGGTAGCTCTAGTGGTTACAGCGTTGGACAAGTAACCTGAAGGTTGCAAGTTCAAACCCCTGAGTTGACGAGGTACAAATCTGTCGTTCTGCCCCTGAACAGGCACTGTTCCTAGGCCATCATTGAAAATAAGAATTTGTTCTTAATTAACTGACTTGCCTTGTTAAATAAAGGTTAAAAAAGACACAACAGATCACGTGACCCTTGAACGAGATGGCCGCATGAACTAAGAGCTCCCCACAAGTAGTTTCCAATTCCTAATCTTACCTCCACTCCAAGTTCACACTCATTTAGCTTTAGCAAGAAAAAGTCATGGTGGCTACAAAAGGCGACACTACAGGTGACATTTTTACCCGGACTCGAGTATTAGCGACGGAAAAAGCCTCCAAGAAGAAGCTAGCTTCAGAAAAAACTAGCGCCATTAGCCAGGAGCAAGAGAACCCGCTCCCCCACGGGGCACAACGAATGCCAAGCTCGCACTCTGTCGAAGACATCCTTTCTGAGTTGAGATCCCAACGTACAGAACTAAACACTAAATTAGATGCCATTAATTCTCAGCTCAGTGCGATAGGGGGCAAGGTGACAATCCTGGAAAACGCTTTGCCTGACATCAACAACAAGATAACCATAAACGCAGGGCGCCTGGACGAGGCAGAGGGGCGAATCCTATCCATGGAAAACTTATTTACAGATGCCATGGAAACAATAGCATATGCTAAAAAGAAAATCGAGCATCTGGAAGAGAAAACAGAGGACCTGGAAAACAGGGGGCGAAGGAATAATTGTGTTCTATTCAATCTGGGCGAAAAAGAAGAGGGAAACATGCCACTGATCCGCTACCTGCAAGACAAACTTCCCGAGTGGCTCCACCTGCCCACCGACAGGCCCATAGAACTCGAGAGAGCTCACCGAGCACTGAGGCCCCCACCAGCAGCCAGACAACCAGCGCGCCCAATCACCATACGTTTCCTGAGATTCACCGACAAGGAACGAGTCCTACAGGCGGCGAAAAACAACACCATCACAGTGGGAAACGCCAAACTCGCTTTACACCAGGACCTGTCAGCTGGAATACGCCGAAAGCGCCGAGAATTTGACGAAGTGAAGAAATACTCCATTGACCGAGGCATCTTCAGGGGATTCAAATACCCAAACGAGCTCAGGATTCTTCACCAAGGAGCCTTGCGACACTTCAAAACTCCCGAAGAGGCAAAACGTTTTTTGAAAGACAATCCTGGCCAATGAGAAACAGACCAATGACTAAATGCGATTAATGCCATTACTAAAGCAGGTAAGACGACATATAGCCGATATCCAGAGATCCACCCCCTAAATGTCATTATAGCCGTCCAATTTATACTTATTGTCCTTTAACTGAGAGGGATGGGCTGTATAGCCTAACCTAGGCCTACTAATGTTTCAGCCTACTTTTATTTCCCTGTTTTTTTGTTGTTGCTATTATTACCTGGGGTTCCCTATGTCCCTTGGGGGAGGCATATGTAGGCTGGGCTATTGATTTTATTTTTCTCCCCTCTTTTACTGGGGTCTGGACGAGGGCAACTGTGTTATTTACTCAATGCGGGGTGTAGAGGATGAGGCATTTCTTTGGTGGGGAGAAGGAGACGTTGTGCGTTGCTAACTGTTCCCGGTTTTTGTTTTATTCGGAACACAGAATTGAGACTGAGCGGGGGGGTAATAGATCCAACGGGATGTGTCGAGTTGTTTGGGAACTCGGCTGGGGTGTTCAGAGATTATTATTTTATGTACACCATTTATTTTCCTTTTATGTGAACGCAGCTGTAATTACTATCCACTTTTACCCAGCGATGACTTGCACTAAAGTTCGATTACTGCTCGATGACGATGACTAGTACCTTAAATCTATTGACATGGAACTGCCATGGTCTAGGGCATGCAATAAAACGAAAAAAGATACTATGTGCACTAAAAAAGGAAAAAGCAGACATTGCGCTATTACAAGAGACACACCTCTGTGATGCTGAACATGCCAAACTCCGCAGAGCTTGGGTGGGACAGGTGTATTTCTCATCTTTCAAATCAAACAGTAGAGGCACAGCCATACTTATCCATAAAAATGTTCCATTCATAATTGACAAAAACATATCTGATCCGGAGGGGAGATTTATTTTGATAACTGGGTAATATGGTCAACCAATTACTATATTAAACATATACGCCCCTAACACAGATACTCCTGCCTTCATGTCAAAAATTATAACCCTGTTCAATGAGCATTGTGTCTCCTTTGGCGTGGTGGCCGGAGATTTTAATTGTACCCTTAACCCAACCCTAGACAAATCATCTCAAGTCCCCACCACAAATCCTAGATCTGCAAAGATGTTGAACTCTCTTACTAAAGAGATGGGACTGATAGATATCTGGAGAGAGAATAATAGCTCATCTATGGACTATACATACTACTCTAATGTCCATAACACCTACTCCCGTATAGATTACATTTTTATCCCAAAGAGTTTCATAAATTCAGCCACATGTACAATCGGACCCATAGCACTTTCAGATCACGCCTTTGTCCACCTCTGCTTTGACCTCTGCAAAAACATCCAAAGAGTGAGACAGAGCTGGAAATTCAACACCTCCATGCTATCAAATGACGAGTTCCATACATTGGTAACTACATGGATAGACAACTACACACAAGACAATAAAGACTCTCCTGTTTCTCCGGCCACAATGTGGGACGCTGCTAAAGCCACACTAAGAGGTCATCTAATTGCATATGCTTCCTCTAAGAAAAAAGCAATGGAAGCACACAGGCTAGATCTTGAGAGGGAGCTGGAATGCTGTGAAAAAATACATAAACAATCCCTAGACAGCACCTCCTGGAGTCATCTTAAAGCAGCCAAAGCCAAACTGAATTTGGACTACACTCGGGAGATAAAAAAAAAAGTTTTCTTTACTAAACAGAAATACCATGAGTATAGCAATAGGCCCAGTAGATTGCTTGCTTACCAATTAAAAAAGGAGCAGTCAGAGCGTACAATCATGGCTATCCGAACAGCAGAGGACGAGGTCACATATGACCCAAAAAAGATCAATTTAACTTTTCATGATTTTTACTGCAAACTATATACCTCTGAGAGAAAACACACAGAGGCAGAACTCCACTCTTTCCTAGAGGGAATCTCGCTACCTAAACTATCAGAGACCGACCAGGAAGATCTCAACTCCCCCTTCACTCCTGAGGAGATCCTGGAGGCAATTACCTCCATGCCACCTAATAAGTCCCCAGGCCCAGATGGATTCCCCAGAGAGTTCTACAAAGCTTTTTGGCCCCAGCTCAGCCCTATCTTCATGCCAATGCTGGAGGATTTTTGCAAAAACTGAGTTTTCCCAGACTCAATGCACACAGCTCGCATTACAGTGTTGCTAAAAAAGGACAAGGACCCCCTATCCTGCTCGTCTTTCCGGCCCATAAGCTTGTTGGATTTCGACTATAAAATAATTACCAAATTGCTCGCCAAAAGACTAAACACTCTTCTTCCCAAAATAATAAAAGCGGACCAAACTGGATTTATTAGAGACAGATACTCTTCTGATAACATTCGCCGTCTTTTTGATATTATTGATCAAGTAAAAGCACAAAAGACCCCTGTCCTGCTGGCTTCACTGGATGCTGAGAAGGCGTTTGACAGGATGGAGTGGAGCTTTCTGTTTTCAGTCTTAGAAAAGTTCAATATGGGCCCAAATTTTATTAAATGGATCAAATCACTATACTCTCATCCAAATGCCATGGTGACTACTAATGGACTGAACTCTGACAGATTCCCTCTGGAACGGGGCACAAGACAAGGGTGCTCGCTGTCCCCGCTGCTCTACTTGTTGGGGGCGGAGCCTCTGGCAGAGCTGATAAGGAGCAATCCAAGTATTATGGGTGTTTCTGCAGGTGGCCTGCAGCACAAGATTTCGCTTTACGCGGATGATGTCTTGCTCTACATATCCAACCCTGAGAAATCACTCCCTCTCATTTTAGACACAATTGCTCAGTATGGCAAGTTTTCAGGTTATAAGATCAATTTTAACAAATCCACTGTCTGCCCTCTCAATATTACACTCACCAGCTCTATGAAGACACTTTGTCCTTTCCAATGGAAAACACACGGGTTTCAATACCTCGGGATCTTCATAACACCAGATCTGAATAGCCTTTTTAAGGAAAATTATCTTCCACTCCTGGATCGAATCAAGAACGATCTCCAAACCTGGATCTCCCTCCCAATTAGCTTAGTAGGAAGAATTCATGTAATCCGTATGAACGTCCTCCCTAGACTAAACTACTTATTTCAGATGCTCCCATGCTATCTCCCAGTTTCCTTCTTCAAAACAACTAACCAAAGCATCACCAAAATTATATGGGGCAATAAAAAACCTAGGATCAAGTTTTCCACTTTATCAAAACCTGAATCTAAAGGTGGTCTTGCCCTTCCCTCCCTTCAACTGTACTACTGGTCTGCCCAAATCCGCAACATGCTAACATGGATCACAAACAGACAAGAGTCAACGTGGATTCAGATAGAAGCCCAATCCTGTGGTTCATTGCCCTTAAGTTCAATTATATTCATTAATAACTTTAGTGAAGTGGGCAACATAGCCAAAACCTTTGCGATTTACAGCACCCTACTAGCGTGGAGGGACTGTAAGAAATACCTGGGCATTTCCTCCCAAATATGTTCTCACTCGCTTATAGTAGGCAACCCAGACTTGCCAAAAGCCCTGAGGGATGCCAACTTTAATCTTTGGCATACTCTAGGAATCAGGACCTTTTCAGACCTATTTCATCAGAAAACCACTACACTGAAATCCTTTCAAGAGCTCTGCAGTGAATTCGATGTGCCAAGATCCCATTTTTTTTAAATATCTTCAAATTAGACATGTAATTTCCTCATTTACCTCCAAGAGGAGGTTTAGAACTCAGTTGAATGAAGTTGAAACCCTTCTTGTCACAGCACAATCCATTAAAGGCAAAATATCTTACATCTATAGACTCCTTTCTGAGAAAGGAAGCTCCTCCTTTACTCCTTTGAAAATAATCTGGGAAAAGGACCTTGGTCTGACTATCAGTGATGAGTTATGGGCGGAGGTTTGCGACAGGGTATACTGCTCCTCTACCAGTGTAAAAATGAAAGAATCTAATTACAAATGTTTGTACAAATTTTATTATACTCCTTTGAGACTCCATAGAATGAAAACAGATATGTCTCCTAACTGTAAAAGATGTACCTCTGAAAGCGGAACCTATATGCATGTATTTTGGAGCTGTAGGGAGATTGCCAGATTCTGGCAATCTGTACATACTGCTGCACAGAAAATACTAGAGGTACAGTTTGATATGACCCTGTGTATCTATCTTCTTAATGCCCAGCAGGACTTTGTTCTTGATCCTGACAGAGAAAATTTGCTTATGACTATTACATACTTTGCTAAGAAATGTATTCTTCTATTGTGGGCCTCTAATACCCCTCCTACATTTAAAATGTGGATTGACCAGATTGTTGACTTTCTTCCTCTTGAAAAGCTCACTTATGACCTCCACAAGAGACAGCCCAAGTTTGATAGACTCTGGTCTCCACTATTCAACTATATTTCAAACTGGACAGAGTGAACGGGGTGACTAGGGAAATGTGCAGATACATGTTGTGTAAGGTACTGTAAAACCTAAAAACGAATTATTGGCCCGTCGTCTCAGCGAATGCTTGAAATAGCTGATAAGAACCTTGATAGTGCTGCTGCAAGTGTTATATGTTTTTTTTATTTTAATTTCGTTTTTGAGTACATGTGCGTAGGTGTGTGTGTGTATGTATATGTGCGTATGTATGTACGTACGTATGTATGTATATATATATATATATGTACCAAGGAAAATATATAGATTAAGAAAAATAAATGCTTTTATTTGACTTTATCATTCATTTTAATTGTATTTTAATTTTTTCAAAAGTATTATTTTTTTTTAATTTTTTTTTTTTTAAAGCCTGTCACATCTGTGAATGTGGAATGTGTTTTGTTGGTTGATTGAAAAACAAGAAAACTTAATAAAACTTTAAATTGAAAAAAAAAAAAAAAAGACACAACGAAATATATTTAGATGCATTTTCAATTCCTAAATGTCAATATTTGTATTTTCTGTGCCACGTGTTTATGCCCATTTATGTACATCCTGTATACACCTCACACACATGGTCAGGGGCTTAAAAAATAAGAAAACAGTAACATGTCAGATAGAGTTTACATTTTTGAGTTTGCATCCCAATATGACACTTTAAATATTTCACAGAAGACTGAAATGTAACAAAACACCTATTGTGTTTATTGAGATGTACACTGAGATGCTCAGTTGGTCAATATTTCCCTCCAGTGATTCCCCAACATCTTGTCAACATGGGACCCAAAAATGGAGCAGATATCTTATACCAACCTATCTAAATAGACATGTATCCATAACAAGGCCTAGGAGGCCCCTATACTGTCCAAAAATCTCTCCAAAATGTCACATATTTTAAAGCATCTTTATTTTCATGCATATAACTTGGCCCAAAAAAATTGGGGGGGACCAAATTCACATTCTTTTGTGTAGACAATCATTTTTATGATTTCATGACTGTTTGATAGTAGGTCCCTGAATGGTCAAAAACCTCTTCAAATAGAAGTATGTTTGTAGCACAAAATATCTTACAGGAAGGCCCTCTCACTCTCTCATCATGTCACAAGCAGACAGGCTCCCAGAGGCAGGGCCATAAAAGGCCCCATCTTACTCAGCTGCCGCTGTCCTCTCCAACAGCCATCAGCACAGAACAGCATGAATCAAATCAAAGTATATTTGTCACATGCGCCGAATACCGCAGTGAAATGCTTACTTACAGGCTCTAACCAATAGTGCAAAAAAAAGGTATTAGGTGAACAATAGGTAGGTTAAGAAATAAAAACAACAGTAAGAAGACAGTGAAAAATACAGTAGTGAGGCTATAAAACTAGCGAGGCTACATACAGACACCGGTTAGTCAGGCTGATTGAGGTAGAATGTACATGTAAATATGGTTAAAGTGACTATGCATATATGATGAACAGAGAGTAGCAGCAGTGTAAAGAGGGGTTGGCAGGTGGTGGGATTTCTAATCCCTTGATATTATTGTAGGATCGGATTTTAATAGCTAACTTTTCGATGGCCATAATAAATAGATATGCCGATAGTGGACAACCTTCTTTTATGAGAAGTAGCCATTATTTACTATTGTCACATGTGCTCCCTCTCCGGCCTCTAGGTCACCAGGCTGTTCGTTATGGCGCACACCTGTCACCAGCCTTACACGCATTATGACACTCACCTGGACTCCATCACCTCCTTGATTACCTGCCCTTTATATGTCCCTCCCTTTGGTTTCTACCCCCATTAGTCATTGTTGCTGTTTCATGTCAGTGCGCTGTTTGTGTTCCTTGTTTTGTTCATTTATTTATTAATTCAATGTATTCATTCCCTGAACTTGCTTCCAGACTCTCAGAGTACATCCGTACAACTATTTTACACCTAGGGTTACTATACATGATTTTAACCCATTTTATAAGAGATTGTTCAAAATTGAAATGTTCCAGGCATTAATATATAAACTCCAGGCGTACTTTATGAAAAGCCTTTTAAAAGTCAGCTATGAATAGCAGGCCTGGTTTCCCTGATTTTTCATAGTGTTCTATTGGTTGCAGTACTTGCTTTATATGATCTCCAATATATTGTCCATGTAAAAAAACCTGTCTGATTAGAATGAATAATGTCCGACAATACCTTTTTAATTCTATGCGCTATACATTTTGCTAGCATTTTTGCATCACAACACTGAAGTTTAAGGGGCCTCCAATTTTTTTTATGGACTGGATCTTTATATTTACCACTTTGAATCGTGTTTCAGTAATAATGAAGGAGTGGTTAAAACATGCTAATAACGGTCCTCTGAGGATATCAAAAAAGGTTTATCAGAGTTATTGACCTCACAAGAAGTCAGATTCAAGTAACTTACATTGTGGTGCTGAAACTTGAAGCAGCAGCCACGGCACAAACAATCGGAAATGGACAGCTCATGGTGCTGAAAGTAGGCAAATTTGAGTAAAAATCATTCACGTCTTCATTTTAATTAGGGATATGTGTTGGAGCCTATTTCTTCCTATTTAAAAAATAAGAGGCAGGCCTACCGGTTTGACTGTTGAAATTAGGCTATAGGCTGCTATATCCATAGGTATGTTAGTCAATTCCTCCACCCGCCATGCACTCTTTAAATAGCCCACCTCTGTGTCTGTTAAGACTTGAAGTTAGTGTGTATGAGAGGGTATGCCATAGGCCTACCTTTTCTTAAAGAAAAGGGCAAAAAGTACAGGCCTACCCACTATTAGTTTAATATTTTGAGGAAAATGAAACAGATGTGATTATATACAGTTATCTATAACAGCACTTTGGTCCGCGATTCTTAATGCTAGAAACAAGATGTAAAATAGGAATAACTGGGAAAGACGTGACTGATGCATATGGGGGTATTGTTGTTTCATTTGCTTTGGATATAATCGAATCTGACACTATCAATTGATTAAGCTATTGTAACAGTCTTCTTGGTGAGAAGGAGAGTCGGACCAAAATGCAGCATGTCGATTGCGATTCATGTTTAATGAAAAAACACACTAACCACAAACACTACAAAAACAATAAACGTAACGAAAACCGAAACAGCCTATACTTGTGTAAACTAACACAGAACAAGGACATCAGGACACTAAGGACAATCACCCACGACAAACTCAAAGAATATGGCTGCCTAAATATGGTTCCCAATCAGAGACAACGATAAACACCTGCCTCTGATTGAGAACCACTCCAGACAGCCATAGACTTTGCTAGATAACCCCACTAGCTACAATCCCAATACATACACACCAGAACCCCAGGACAAAACACACCACAATACAAAAAACCCGATGCCACACCCTGGCCTGACCCAATACATGAAGAAAAACACAAAATACTTAGACCAGGGCGTGACAGCTATTCACATTCTGTACAATAAAATACATTTAAACACATACAGCTTTTAGGGAAACACTTGTGACCTCTCGTTGGGTTAAGCCAAGGAAGAAGATTAGCCAGCAGTTGAAGCTTACATTTTTCTGCGTCAGTAGGCCTACTCGGTCTGGGGTGGAAAGGTAGGCCTAACTTGAAAGTACCATGCTCAGATCCCTACGGACGTCTCAGAGTTCATTATTTACAAACAGGGACAGTTTCGTTGCAAATAACACACACTGTTTTGGCATTGTAGAAATATAATAAGATGAACACATAGGACTATCTCTCTGTCTATACTGTCATTTCAGTCATTTGTGATTTATTTAAAACGTTTCTACTAATACTGTATGGTAACTATTGAAGTCCACTCTGTACAGCACATTAAAGGTGTATCTCTTTCTCTACAATTTAGGAGATTTTAAGATATTTTGTTGTTTGTGATGGTACTCTAGGTGCGAGGGACATCCTGTGCCACCAGTCAGTTGATGGTGGATGACCTTCTGACCCCGTGCTCGCCAGGTGACCCGGCGGCCATAGAATTGACCTGGATGGATGTGCCTAGCGACAAGCTGCTGGAGCCCATCATCTGCATGGTGAGAAACACACATTCACAGCACAGACACACTCACATTCACTGCTCACAAACATACTGGAACATGCTGTTTCAACATACACATCCAGGCATTTCAAACTGACTCTCACATTTGTGTAATTTCTGAACCATGCTCATGATTTTGTTTGTCTTCTGTGTGTGTCCCTCTATCCTCCAGTCTGACGTGCTGTGCTCACTATCACCACGCAACCCACAGTCAACATGGAGGTCTTGTTCAAGGTCAGGAAGTTCACAGAGGACTTAGAGCAGGAGGGTTGAGAGGTCCTGGTTGGCAGGGGCTTTACTACTCCTTACTCAGTCTCTCCTATCAAGACCCAACTCCAGTCAAATAGTAGCTACAGTATTACAACACTACGAACCTGCATTGACAAGAATGATGGAGCATTTTAACTTACACACAATTGTTGTTTTTTTGCATATCCCAACTCCCTCTGAGACACCCACAAGTGCCTTATTTTCTCACTTTGTCGGCTCCGGTATTTGAGCCAGCAATCTTTCGATAACTGGCCCAATGATCTAAACTTGAGGCTACGTGCCGCCCCTTAGTGGGTCTGCAGGGTGACTCCCCTAGTGGGTCTGGAACCCAGGTCAGCAGCACTACATTGCTGTGTGTCTGTATAGTTGAGGGTATATTGGTTTAGTAATACTCAATTCAGTTCTGTTTCCAGAGGGGATCTCAATGCTGTTACACATAGCCATGATCACCAAGCTACCCTGACTTAATAAAACCTGAATTGAAAAAGAACAAGATGTGCTTGTCATTATTTTATTTTTTACTTGTATTATAGTATACCCACATTTCTGTCCACAACTTTTGAATCAGGTAGTAATTCAACAGATACATGTGCTGCCTTTCCAACTGATGTCAAGTTCCAACACAAATATTCATTTGAAAAAGCAATAGACTTTCACATTGTAGGTCTGTTGTTTAAACAATGTAATCATAATATATGACATTTAGCAGATGCTTTCATTCAAAGCGACTTACAGTCATTTGCACATACATTTTACGTATGGGTTTCCCCGGGAATCGAACCCACAACCCTGGTGGTGGGATCGGCATGCTCTACACAGGATCATCATTTATACTGTAATATGTGTTTATAACAGGGAGTGACATTGATAATAAGTCTATAGCAGTGTAATAAGTGTTTATAACAATGTACAGCACATCTACCAACACACCGATGCGTTTCAAGAGCCTACACTATTTTGTTTCAGAATCCTCAGACCCCTGACAGGGAGTAGCATAGGGGATAGTGCCATCTAGTGGAATGGAAATTAAACTATTATTCCAGATATTATTTAATAAAGAATATTGAAAACCTAAATTACTTTTCAGAGATCAGAGAAACTTAACAGAACGCATCTTGAAACAGAAAATATGCCACAATTTGTGACCGATGGACTTTTAATTTGAAGCTTTTTGCTCGATTTGGAACCGTTAATGTCGCTGATTTCATGAAGCTCTCCTGCGCATCAATTACTTCACGAAATCCCGCAACGTGAAAGCGCCAGAAATAAACATCGCGAGATTGTAAATATGTGTGAGAGTCAGAGATTTGAAAGCAGACGCTTTCATCCAAAACGATTTACAGTAATGCGTACATACATTTTTTCTTTTGGGTGGCCCAGGGAAATTAGACTTTTTCGAGCCTTTCGAAGCTATTTTTGTATGTCTTTCTTTGTAATACTGTATGTATTCAATCATTTCGATTTGATCACTTCCCAATGGGCACATAAATCAATTCAATGTTTATTCCACGTTGGTTCAACGTAATTTAATTGAAATTACATGGATATTGTGTCACAGTGAATTGTATAATCTGCAGTCAATTTCATTATGTTTTCATGTGCCATGATTCTGACATTTGACATATGATCCTCAAAGGATTAGGCTAAATAGTTTCAGTGGTGCAGTCGGTGTAATCTCAATTCAATACGATGTGCATTTACTGTACATATAGCCAATATAGCTATTAAACCCATGTTCAATGACTTTAATCTGTGACGCAAGTGGACAATTATGTTTGTGACGTTCCATGGAACCCACCGTGTAGTTTAAAACTCGATTCTGATTGGCTTGCAGGTCATTCTACAGTGTAAATCATAAATGAAAACGTGCTTTTATATCAGTGTGACAGATTCACAATACCGTGTCTCAAACCGTACCGCGCTTTTATCTGCCTAACGGTATCTTCAAGCAAGACTGGTTAGGCCTTTTGGATAGCTTGTCCAAGGTAAGAATATGCGTCAAGCTATAGCCTACTTTTAATGTTTTAGTTTCCCGAACTCAAGTTACTCCAGTCAAGTGATTAGTCTTAAATTTGTTGTTTTGACTGAGCAGTCCAATGGCCAATGCTGTTTTTGGACTATGAGACCCTCGGCTATATACTATGATGAGCCAATAACACGCATAGTTTATGCATTAGGCATTGCACAAGTCAGTGTCTAGGTCAGAATATAAAGTAGCTATTTCCGTTAACTCAAATTACTCAAGTTAAGTGATTAATCGTAAGAGTTAGTTGTTTTGACTGTCAAAAAAATAACTTTGATGGAATATTCCAAATTACAATGGCAATTATGCATCACAAATTCACATTATTACTTGTATTTCAATGATTCATCCAGGCCCAAGACATAAAGTCGCCTGAAAGCTGTGTAGCAATAATTCCAGCTTCTGACCAAGAATCATGGATACCTTTCATGTGAGTACTCACACACCAGATTTTTTTTACATACCTCAGAAGGAAGATACCTCAATATCTGGAAGCACTGTCTCATGTACAACTGTTAATGCTATCTCTGAAATGTCTAACAAAATGTTGACTTGATCGTTTCATCAAGACCTTCTCATCACAAGTTGGAACTAGTGGTCAACATTGGGACAATGCCGCCCAAAATAACAGGGACCAACATTTTCATGGAGGTAAGCACTACACTTCTGATGGGTTCAAAGATTGTATTACATGATCTAAAAGTGAGAAAGTAAATCCCAGCTGTTTTTATTCTTTTCACAGGGAAGAACAATCCCCATTATGCCATGAATGTTTCATTGCTGAACAACCATAGATATTTTTCCTCTAATTTGGCTCCCGTTCCTCCAACAGTGAGCAAGACCTGTCAGCAGAGCTCACTGGAGCAGGGAGACATGCCGTCACCCTTCTGGCACCTGACAAAGTACACTTTTTTTCTTCTAAATAACACTATAGTAACATCTTCTGCACAAAGTTACATTCCTAATAAGATTGGTGTTAAGTGAGAAAGAATCCTAAAGATGGTCCAATGGGCATGGTCTGAAGCCTCTCGTCATCTCAGTATGTTGAACCACCTGATTTCTTGCAGGCTTGAGATTCAGATCCTGCTGAACGATGTTAAGCATTCGATTAACCACATGCAGGGGACGCTGAACACCATGCAGGGGCAGTGTATTGAGTTGCAGACTGCCATATCTAAGGTAGTGTCAGATGAGTCTCAGATACAGAAGAATAAGTCTATGATGGTATGGTGATAATGATTGAGATGGTGATTATAATAATGATGACTAGCGGTACCCCACCCTACGGGCGGTAAATCATTGGATCTGATTAATTCAATTCAATGGAATTCAATCTTTGAGGACTGCAACCATAGAAATACAGTTTATTTACACTAATAATAAGCTATTGTCAACTTCCCGTCTATGCTTATCTTGCTCATTGCTCACTGTTACCCTATGTGTGCAACTATTATTGATTTCTCACACAAAAATAATTTGGTTGCAAATGTACCTGGGGCCACGTAAATAATTGTTAGGCTACTCATTTTGAATGAGTGGCAACTTGTGTGACCATAAAAGTCTGTGTGCGACTGGGGACAGTAAAATAATTTGGTTACTGACCTGCCCTACATCATAGAAGGCCCTTCAAGTCGGAACTAGAAAATTCGGACATTTCTGAGACTCTGACTCGCTAAGTCGTTATGGAATGAGGATTTCAGGTTTCCCACTTGTGAAGTATCAGAATCAACCAGTAGGAAGCTCTACGCTAATAACTTACATTCATTTTAACTCTGAGGTTCCAAGTTTCCGAAAGCATGTGAATGCGTCAATAATTGCTATGGTAATTTTGAATGTTCAGTCAGTGAGCATTATGGGTAATTGTCCTACATACTTACATCAAATGCTTTATGATAGCATCATCTCCTGTAGTAACAGTACCTTTCCAAACACAATTACAATTAAAATTAACAAAGATACAAAATATTGCTAAAGTGAAGAAAATCAGCTCAAAATTGTAGGAGGAAATGCCCCTGCAGCAGGGAGACTTACGGTATTATAATATATTGTAGATAACATTAATATAATTTGTGTATTTACAGTATCAGTACACATGCAAATGGAAGTATATGCTAGGGATTGATCTACACTGAGTGAACAAAACATTAACAACACCTTCCTATTGAGTTTCCCCCCTTTGGTGGTGGACCATTGTTGATACTCAGGGAAAACTGTTGAGCTGAAAAACCCAACAGCATTGCAGTTCTTGACCCAAACCGGTGCACCTGGCACATACTACCATACTCTGTTCAAAGGGACTTAAACCTTTGGTCTTGCCCATTCACCCTCTGAATGACACACATACACAATCCATGTCTCAATTGTCTAAAAATCATTATTTAACCTGCCCCCCCCCCCCCCCCACACTTCATCTACACTGAAAGAAGATGTAACCAAAAAAATGACTGATAAACTGTTACTGTGAAAATGCAGCTTACTGATCAATGAAGTGGTTGACTTGTACCACATGACATATGACCAGTGAACATATCAAAATACTTAAACTTACATGCAAAATACCTGCTGTTAACTTTTAAATGATTGGAATGAATTATCCAAAGAGAGTATAAAGATTTTCTTGAAAAAAAGTAAAGGAAGTGATCCTGGATTTTATTCTTTTATTCTTTATTTTAGGTTACCATCTGAAGATTATCTGAAGTGGTCTGGTGAGGGTGCAATTGTTGTTTTGTAAACCAATCGGTCATGCGATTCATTCTTGTTTTTTTTTTTTCTAGTTTCACTAGTTTCTTCATTCACCCTCTGAATGACACACATACACAATCCATGTCTCAATTGTCTAAAAATCATTATTTAACCTGCGCACAGGGAGGGGATCGTCCCAAAGGCTAGTGTCCCTGCTGAGAGGTTGGAGATCCTCAGAGCATCAGGCCTCATCCCGCCACAGAGGGAGGGGAATGTCCGAACAGCCAGTGTCCCAGCACAGAGGGATGGGATTCTCTCAGCAGCCAGCATCACTGAACAGAGGGAGGGGATTCTTCCAGCAGCTTCAATCACTGTGCCGAAGAAGAAGATCCTCAGAGCATCAGGCCTCATTCCTGCACAAAAGGAGTTGATCCACCTGATGGCCAGTGTCACTGCGCAGAGGAAGGGAATCGTCCCAATGGTCAGCGTCCCTGCGCACAGGGAGGGGATCGTCCCAAAGGCCAGTGTCCCTGCTGAGAGGGAGGAGATCCTCCGAGCATCAGGCCTCATCCCGCCACTGAGGGAGGGTATCCTACAAACAGCCAGTGTCCCTGCACAGAGGGAGGAGCTCCTCCGAGCATCAGGCCTCATCCCATCACAGAGGGAGGGTATCCTCCAAACAGCCAGTGTCCCTGCACAGAGGGAGGGGATCTTCCGAGCATCAGGCCTCATCCCATCACAGAGGGAGGGTATCCTCCAAACAGCCAGTGTCCCTGCACAGAGGGAGGGGATCTTCCGAGCATCAGGCCTCATCCCGCCACCAAGGGAGGGTATCCTCCAAACAGCCAGTGTCCCTGCACAGAGGGAGGAGATCCTCCGAGCATCAGGCCTCATCTCTGAAGAGAGGGAGGAGATCCTCCTCACAGCCAGTGTCCCTGTGAAGAATGAAAACATTCATCCACAACCACCTTCCATCATCCCCATGTTGGCACCACTGCGGAAATGGGATGGTGGAGCGTGTACTCCACCTGTGGATTTCTATTCCAAGAGAAGAGGTCACTTAACCTTACCTAATTAGTAAAGAAATTACTATTGTGAGAATAAGTTGTGATAGATCAAATGTATGGCTCATGTGAGTGTATAGCTGTAATACTTTCATGCATTTTCTACATAAAAATGTTTAGCTCCATTGTACTTTTACATTTGAGTCATTTAGCAGACACTGTTATCCAGAGCGACTTACAGTAGTGAGTCTATACATTTTCATACTCCAGTGAATCTCTCCAGGATTTCACATGGATTTTTTTCATATTTGCGGATAAATATGCTAGATTTTGCAGCGACAATTATGACATTTTGCATTGCAATATGCAATTGTTTTGTCCAATTTGTTGCAAAAATGCACTGACAAGGGAAAAAACTGTGTTGATGTGTCGCTTGATTGAACCATATTATGCAGTAAATGTGCGGTGATTGGTTGAAATTGCGAGCCCTCTTTTTGTACTGTGGTAATTGTCAGTTCTATGCGATAATATTGTGATGTGACTATTTTATGCAGAAATAGTTTGGTGATTGGTCACATTTGTAAGCCCTCACATAATAATAGAATTGTTCATTTTGCAACCAAAACAATGCGGTGGCAGAGTCCTGGAGTAACCTCCCAGTAATCCCTGTGACTGCGTGTAGGTTAAGATTGGGTTGTAAACAGAGTATCAGAGCAAGACGTTCCTACCTGTCAGCTAGTAATTGTTCTGTATGGTGACATGAGCAGAGTGGCCTGACTTCTCCCACTTATTACAGATGTCCGACTTAGATATGTTGAGCATCCTGCTATGATGTCCAACACCAAGCCGGAACACTCCGATGCCAACCCTCAGTTCCAGACTGGCACCCGGCCGGTGGCTGAGCCCGAGACCCCTGCTGTTCACAATAACAGTGGAGGCTGGCTCAGCTGGGTCTTTGGGAGTGGAAGAGCTAATAAGAAGGAGGTTCATCTACCTGAGGACAAAGACAGATCTGTAAGGAACTGGTTATTAACACTATATTCTATGTAGAGACAATTGAGTGGATTTAAAAAATAAAAATAAATTGTGGCTTGCTTCACATTGCTAATCTCTTCTTCCTCAGATTGTCTGGGATCCAACTCTGCACAGATGGGTTAACAAAACCGAGCCCAAGGCTGAAGTACACACTTAAATTAAATTAAATTAAAAACAGTGAACAACCATTGTATTTCAACTGTGCTAATATTACCAACAATTTGGAAAATGTGTTGATGTGTTTTACAGAACAAGTGTGTACCACCACCTCCACCGATGGGGACATATGGATATCAGGGGAACACTGGCAGTGTCCCCAAAGGAGTGAATCCCTACTCTATGAAAGCAGGTGAATATTGCTTTAGAATACATGTGGTCTAACCAAGACTGTGTCAGCCAATCATAGATGTCCCTGGTGGTCTCCTCGCTAACACCTTTCCCACTGCCAGCAGGTCTATGGGGCAGCAGATACCCCACAATGCATTACAATGATGGGACCAACTCAAAGCCTCCAAGCCATGGGGCTGGACTGCTTCCTAGACAGCTCTCTGGCTTGCTCCCTCCTTCACACTTTGACCTCATGGCACCAATGGTTGTGCCACCTGACACTCTACACTACTGAGGTATGACTCTGGAAAATCCTTCCAAATTGTATCCATTCATCATTAACTGTGATTTGACTTTAACATCGCAAATGGCTGAAGTAGCAAGGATGTTAACTATTTTTTCATTTTTGTCCAACAGGCCATTTTCCCAAATTGGATTTGCCATACATAGATTTTTTTCAGCATTAAAAATGTATTAAAATATGATCTTTTAATTAAATATCTCCTTTGTGTCCTCATGTTCACATGAATTTGATGTGTTCTATCATCATTTACAATTCTTATTGCTTCTGCATTTACGTTACTTACTGTACAGACAAATAAATATTATATGCATATATTTTATTTTAGACATTACAAAAACATTTTTTCATGCTTTCTGGATTTCTTACATTTACTTACTGTACAGGAAAGTAAATTTATACACATATTTAATCAAAACAAAAACATTTTATTTATGTATTCCGTAGACGGCGGCAGGGTAGCCTAGTGGTTAGAGCGTTGGACTAGTAACCTGAAGGTTGCAAGTTCAAAGTTCAGAGTTGACAAGGTACAAATCTGTCGTTCTGCCCCTGAACAGGTACTGTTCCTAGGCCATCATTGAAAATAAGAATTTGTTCTTAATTAAATGACTTGCCTTGCCTTAAAAAGACACAACGAAATATATTTAGATGCATTTTCAATTCCTAAATGTCAATATTTTTATTTTCTGTGCCACGTGTTTATGCCCATTTATGTACATCCTGTATACACCTCACACACATGGTCAGGGGCTTAAAAAATAAGAAAACAGTAACATGTCAGATAGAGTTTACATTTTTGAGTTTGCATCCCAATATGACACTTTAAATATTTCACAGAAGACTGAAATGTAACAAAACACCTATTGTGTTTATTGAGATGTACACTGAGATGCTCAGTTGGTCAATATTTCCCTCCAGTGATTCCCCAACATCTTGTCAACATGGGACCCAAAAATGGAGCAGATATCTTATAACAAACCTACCTAAATAGACATGTATCCATAAAAATCTCTCCAAAATGTCACATATTTTAAAGCATCTTTATTTTCATGCATATAACTTGGCAAAAAAAAATTGGGGGGACCAAATTCACATTCTTTTGTGTAGACAATAATTTTTTATGATTTCATGACTGTTTGATAGTAGGTCCCTGAATGGTCAAAAACCTCTTCAAATAGAAGTATGTTTGTAGCACAAAATATCTTACAGGAAGGCCCTCTCACTCTCTCATCATGTCACAAGCAGACAGGCTCCCAGAGGCAGGGCCATAAAAGGCCCCATCTTACTCAGCTGCCGCTGCCCTCTCCAACAGCCATCAGCACAGAACAGCATGAATCAAATCAAAGTTTATTTGTCACATGCGCCGAATACCGCAGTGAAATGCTTACTTACAGGCTCTAACCAATAGTGCAAAAAAAAGGTATTAGGTGAACAATAGGTAGGTTAAGAAATAAAAACAACAGTAAGAAGACAGTGAAAAATACAGTAGTGAGGCTATAAAACTAGCGAGGCTACATACAGACACCGGTTAGTCAGGCTGATTGAGGTAGAATGTACATGTAAATATGGTTAAAGTGACTATGCATATATGATGAACAGAGAGTAGCAGCAGTGTAAAGAGGGGTTGGCAGGTGGTGGGATTTCTAATCCCTTGATATTATTGTAGGATCGGATTTTAATAGCTAACTTTTCGATGGCCATAATAAATAGATATGCCGATAGTGGACAACCTTCTTTTATGAGAAGTAGCCATTATTTACTATTGTCACATGTGCTCCCTCTCCGGCCTCTAGGTCACCAGGCTGTTCGTTATGGCGCACACCTGTCACCAGCGTTACACGCATTATGACACTCACCTGGACTCCATCACCTCCTTGATTACCTGCCCTTTATATGTCCCTCCCTTTGGTTTCTACCCCCATTAGTCATTGTTGCTGTTTCATGCCAGTGCGCTGTTTGTGTTCCTTGTTTTGTTCATTTATATATTAATTAAATGTATTAATTCCCTGAACTTGCTTCCCGACTCTTTGCATACAACTATTTTTCACCTAGGGTTACTATACATGATTTTAACCCATTTTATAAGAGATTGTCCAAAATTGAAATGTTCCAGGCATTAATATATAAACTCCAGTCTTACTTTATGAAAAGCCTTTTAAAAGTCAGCTATGAATAGCAGGCCTGGTTTCCCTGATTTTTCATAGTGTTCTATTGGTTGCAGTACTTGCTTTATATGATCTCCAATATATTGTCCATGTAAAAAACCTGTCTGATTAGAATGAATAATGTCCGACAACACCTTTTTAATTCTATGCGCTATACATTTTGCTAGCATTTTTGCATCACAACACTGAAGTGTAAGGGGCCTCCAATTTTTTTATGGACTGGATCTTTATATTTACCACTTTGAATCGTGTTTCAGTAATAATGAAGGAGTGGTTAAAACATGATAATAACGGTCCTCTGAGGATATCAAAAAAGGTTTATCAGAGTTATTGACCTCACAAGAAGTCAGATTCAAGTAACTTACATTGTGGTGCTGAAACTTGAAGCAGCAGCCACGGCACAATCAATCGGAAATGGACAGCTCATGGTGCTGAAAGTAGGCAAATTGGAGTAAACATCATTCATTTTAAACGTCTTCATTTTAATTAGGGATATGTGTTGGAGCCTATTTCTTCCTATTTAAGAAATAAGAGGCAGGCCTACCGGTTTGACTGATGAAATTAGGCTATAGGCTGCTATATCCATAGATATGTTAGTCAATTCCTCCACCCGCCATGCACTCTTTAAATAGCCCACCTCTGTGTCTGTTAAGACTTGAAGTTAGTGTGTATGAGAGGGTATGCCATAGGCCTACCTTTTCTTAAAGAAAAAGGCAAAAAGTACAGGCCTACCCACTATTAGTTTAATATTTTGAGGAAAATGAAACAGATGTGATTATATACAGTTATCTATAACAACGCTTTGGTCCGCGATACTTAATGCTAGAAACAAGATGTAAAATAGGAATAACTGGGAAAGACGTGACTCTGATGCATATGGGGATATTGTTGTTTCAAACAGGGACAGTTTCGTTGCAAATAACACACACTGTTTTGGCATTGTAGAAATATAATAAGATGAAAACATAGGACTATCTCTCTGTCTATACTGTCATTTCAGTCATTTGTGATTTATTTAAAACGTTTCTACTAATACTGTATGGTAACTCTATTGAAGTCCACTCTGTACAGCACACTAAAGGTGTATCTCTTTCTCTACAATTTAGGAGATTTTAAGATATTTTGTTGTTTGTGATGGTACTCTAGGTGCGAGGGACATCCTGTGCCACCAGTCAGTTGATGGTGGATGACCTTCTGACCCCGTGCTCGCCAGGTGACCCGGCAGCCATAGAATTGACCTGGATGGATGTGCCTAGCGACAAGCTGCTGGAGCCCATCATCTGCATGGTGAGAAACACACATTCACAGCACAGACCCACTCACATTCACTGCTCACAAACATACTGGAACATGCTGTTTCAACATACACATCCAGGCATTTCAAACTGACTCTCACATTTGTGTAATTTCTGAACCATGCTCATGATTTTGTTTGTCTTCTGTGTGTGTCCCTCTGCCCTCCAGTCTGACGTGCTGTGCTCACTATCCACCACGCAACCCACAGTCAACATGGAGGTCTTATTCAAGGTCAGGAAGTTCACAGAGGACTTAGAACAGGAGGGTTGAGAGGTCCTGGTTGGCAGGGGCTTTACTACTCCTTACTCAGTCGCTCCTATCAAGACCCAACTCCAGTCAAATAGTAGCTACAGTATTACAACAGTATTACAACACTACGAACCTGCATTGACAAGAATGATGGAGCATTTTAACTTACACACAATTGTTGTTTTTTTGCATATCCCAACTCCCTCTGAGACACCCACAAGTGCCTTATTTTCTCACTTTGTCGGCTCCGGTATTTGAGCCAGCAATCTTTCGGTAACTGGCCCAATGATCTAAACTTGAGGCTACGTGCCGCCCCTTAGTGGGTCTGCAGGGTGACTCCCCTAGTGGGTCTGGAACCCAGGTCAGCAGCACTACATTGCTGTGTGTCTGTATAGTTGAGGGTATATTGGTTTAGTAATACTCAATTCAGTTCTGTTTCCAGAGGGGATCTCAATGCTGTTACACATAGCCACGATCACCAAGCTACCCTGACTTAATAAAACCTGAATTCAAAAAGAACAAGATGTGCTTGTCATTATTTTATTTTTTACTTGTATTATAGTATACCCACATTTCTGTCCACAACTTTTGAATCAGGTAGTAATTCAACAGATACATGTGCTGCCTTTCCAACTGATGTCAAGTTCCAACACAAATATCAAGTTCCAACACAAATATTCATTTGAAAAAGCAATAGACTTTCACATTGTAGGTCTGTTGTTTAAACAATGTAATCATAATATATGACATTTAGCAGATGCTTTCATTTAAAGCGACTTACAGTCATTTGCACATACATTTTACGTATGGGTTTCCCCGGGAATCGAACCCACAACCCTGGTGGTGGGATCGGCATGCTCTACACAGGATCATCATTTATACTGTAATATGTGTTCATAACAGGGAGTGACATTGATAATAAGTCTATAGCAGTGTAATAAGTGTTTATAACAATGTACAGCACATCTACCAACACACCGATGCGTTTCAAGAGCCTACACTATTTTGTTTCAGAATCCTCGGACCCCTGACAGGGAGTAGCATAGGGGATAGTGCCATCTAGTGGAATGGAAATTAAACTATTATTCCAGATATTATTTAATAAAGAATATTGAAAACCTAAATTACTTTTCAGAGATCAGAGAAACTTAACAGAACGCATCTTGAAACAGAAAATATGCCACAATTTGTGAACGATGGACTTTTAATTTAAAGCTTTTTGCTCGATTTGGAACCGTTAATGTCGCTGATTTCATGAAGCTCTCCTGCGCATCAATTACTTCACGAAATCCCGCAACGTGAAAGCGCCAGAAATAAACATCGCGAGATTGTAAATATGTGTGAGAGTCAGAGATTTGAAAGCAGACGCTTTCATCCAAAACGATTTACAGTAATGCGTACATACATTTTTTCTTTTGGGTGGCCCAGGGAAATTAGACTTTTTCGAGCTCTTTCTTTGTAATACTGTATGTATTCAATCATTTCGATTTGATCACTTCCCAATGGGCACATAAATCAATTCAATGTTTATTCCACGTTGGTTCAACGTAATTTAATTGAAATTACATGGATATTGTGTCACAGTGAATTGTATAATCTGCAGTCAATTTCATTATGTTTTCATGTGCCATGATTCTGACATTTGACATATGATCCTCAAAGGATTAGGCTAAATAGTTTCAGTGGTGCAGTCGGTGTAATCTCAATTCAATACGATGTGCATTTACTGTACATATAGCCAATATAGCTATTAAACCCATGTTCAGTGACTTTAATCTGTGACGCAAGTGGACAATTATGTTTGTGACGTTCCATGGAACCCACCGTGTAGTTTAAAACTCGATTCTGATTGGCTTGCAGGTCATTCTACAGTGTAAATCATAAATGAAAACGTGCTTTTATATCAGTGTGACAGATTCACAATACCGTGTCTCAAACCGTACCGCGCTTTTATCTGCCTAACGGTATCTTCACGCAAGACTGGTTAGGCCTTTTGGATAGCTTGTCCAAGGTAAGAATATGCGTCAAGCTATAGCCTACTTTTAATGTTTTAGTTTCCCGAACTCAAGTTACTCCAGTCAAGTGATTAATCGTAAATTTGTTGTTTTGACTGAGCAGTCCAATGACCAATGCTGTTTTTGGACTATGAGACCCTCGGCTATATACTATGATGAGCCAATAACACGCATAGTTTATGCATTAGGCATTGCACAAGTCAGTGTCTGGTCAGAATATAAAGTAGCTATTTCCGTTAACTCAAATTACTCAAGTTAAGTGATTAATCGTAAGAGTTAGTTGTTTTGACTGTCAAAAAAATAACTTTGATGGAATATTCCAAATTACAATGGCAATTATGCATCACAAATTCACATTACTTGTATTTCAATGATTCATCCAGGCCCAAGACATAAAGTCGCCTGAAAGCTGTGTAGCAATAATTCCAGCTTCTGACCAAGAATCATGGATACCTTTCATGTGAGTACTCACACACCAGATTTTTTTTACATACCTCAGAAGGAAGATACCTCAATATCTGGAAGCACTGTCTCATGTACAACTGTTAATGCTATCTCTGAAATGTCTAACAAAATGTTGACTTGATCGTTTCATCAAGACCTTCTCATCACAAGTTGGAACTAGTGGTCAACATTGGGACAATGCCGCCCAAAATAACAGGGACCAACATTTTCATGGAGGTAAGCACTACACTTCTGATGGGTTCAAAGATTGTATTACATGATCTAAAAGTGAGAAAGTAAACCCCAGCTGTTTTTATTCTTTTCACAGGGAAGAACAATCCCCATTATGCCATGAATGTTTCATTGCTGAACAACCATAGATATTTTTCCTCTAATTTGGCTCCCGTTCCTCCAACAGTGAGCAAGACCTGTCAGCAGAGCTCACTGGAGCAGGGAGACATGCCGTCACCCTTTTGGCACCTGACAAAGTACACTTTTTTTCTTCTAAATAACACTATAGTAACATCTTCTGCACAAAGTTACATTCCTAATAAGATTGGTGTTAAGTGAGAAAGAATCCTAAAGATGGTCCAATGGGCATGGTCTGAAGCCTCTCGTCATCTCAGTATGTTGAACCACCTGATTTCTTGCAGGCTTGAGATTCAGATCCTGCTGAACGATGTTAAGCATTCGATTAACCACATGCAGGGGACGCTGAACACCATGCAGGGGCAGTGTATTGAGTTGCAGACTGCCATATCTAAGGTAGTGTCAGATGAGTCTCAGATACAGAAGAATAAGTCTATGATGGTATGGTGATAATGATTGAGATGGTGATTATAATAATGATGACTAGCGGTACCCCACCCTACGGGCGGTAAATCATTGGATCTGATTAATTCAATTCAATGCAATTCAATCTTTGAGGACTGCAACCATAGAAATACAGTTTATTTACACTAATAATAAGCTATTGTCAACTTCCGTCTATGCTTATCTTGCTCATTGCTCACTGTTACCCTATGTGTGCAACTATTATTGATTTCTCACACAAAAATAATTTGGTTGCAAATGTACCTGGGGCCACGTAAATAATTGTTAGGCTACTCATTTTGAATGAGTGGCAACTTGTGTGACCATAAAAGTCTGTGTGCGACTGGGGACAGTAAAATAATTTGGTTACTGACCTGCCCTACATCATAGAAGGCCCTTCAAGTCAGAACTAGAAAATTCGGACATTTCTGACTCTCTGACTCGCTAACTCGTTATGGAATGAGGATTTCAGGTTTCCCACTTGTGAAGTATCAGAATCAACCAGTAGGAAGCTCTACGCTAATAACTTACATTCATTTTAACTCTGAGGTTCCAAGTTTCCGAAAGCATGTGAATGCGTCAATAATTGCCATGGTAATTTTGAATGTTCAGTCAGTGAGCATTATGGGTAATTGTCCTACATACTTACATCAAATGCTTTATGATAGCATCATCTCCTGTAGTAGCAGTACCTTTCCAAACACAATTACAATTAAAATTAACAAAGATACAAAATATTGCTAAAGTGAAGAAAATCAGCTCAAAATTGTAGGAGGAAATGCCCCTGCAGCAGGGAGACTTACGGTATTATAATATATTGTAGATAACATTAATATAATTTGTGTATTTACAGTATCAGTACACATGCAAATGGAAGTATATGCTAGGGATTGATCTACACTGAGTGAACAAAACATTAACAACACCTTCCTATTGAGTTTCCCCCCTTTGGTGGTGGACCATTGTTGATACTCAGGGAAAACTGTTGAGCTGAAAAACCCAACAGCATTGCAGTTCTTGACCCAAACCGGTGCACCTGGCACATACTACCATACTCTGTTCAAAGGGACTTAAATCTTTGGTCTTGCCCATTAACCCTCTGAATGACACACATACACAATCCATGTCTCAATTGTCTAAAAATCATTCTTTAACCTGCCCCCCCCCCCCCCCTTCATCTACACTGAGAAGAAGATTTAACAATTCACAGCAATAAGGGATTATAGCTTTCATCTGATTTGTCTATGTCACTGAAAGAGAAGGTGTTCTTAATGTTTAATACACTCAGTGTAATGATGTTATAGATTCTAAGTGGTTGATTTTTTAGGGAATTAATTTATGCTCTATTTATACCTGCAGATCATCACAGCAGTCAAAGTTGCTGTGCAGAGGGAGGAGATCCCACGAGCATCAGGCCTCATCCCTGAAGAGAGGGAGGACATCCGCCTCACAGCCAGTGTCCCTGCACAGAGGGAGGGGATTCTTCCAGCAGCTACTGCAGCTACTGTCACTGTGCGAAAGGAGAAGATCCTCCGAGCATCAGGCCTCATTTCTGCACAAAAGGAGTTGATCCACCTGATGGCCAGTGTCACTGCGCAGAGGAAGGGAATCGTCCCAATGGTCAGCGTCCCTGCGCACAGGGAGGGGATCGTCCCAAAGGCTAGTGTCCCTGCTGAGAGGTTGGAGATCCTCCGAGCATCAGGCCTCATCCCGCCACAGAGGGAGGGGAATGTCCAAACAGCCAGTGTCCCAGCACAGAGGGATGGGATTCTCTCAGCAGCCAGCATCACTGAACAGAGGGAGCGGATTCTTCCAGCAGCTACTGTCACTGTGCGAAAGGAGAAGATCCTCCGAGCATCAGGCCTCATTTCTGCACAAAAGGAGTTGATCCACCTGATGGCCAGTGTCACTGCGCAGAGGAAGGGAATCGTCCCAATGGTCAGCGTCCCTGCGCACTCGGAGGGGATCGTCCCAAAGGCCAGTGTCGCTGCTGAGAGGGAGGAGATCCTCCGAGCATCAGGCCTCATCCCGCCACTGAGGGAGGGTATCCTCCAAACAGCCAGTGTCCCTGCACAGAGGGAGGGGATCTTCCGAGCATCAGGCCTCATCCCGCCACCAAGGGAGGGTATCCTCCAAACATCCAGTGTCCCTGCACAGAGGGAGGAGATCCTCCGAGCATCAGGCCTCATCCCATCACAGAGGGAGGGTATCCTCCAAACAGCCAGTGTCCCTGCACAGAGGGAGGGGATCTTCCGAGCATCAGGCCTCATCCCTGAAGAGAGGGAGGAGATCCTCCTCACAGCCAGTGTCCCTGTGAAGAATGAAAACATTCATCCACAACCACCTTCCATCATCCCCATGTTGGCGGAGCGTGTACTCCACCTGTGGATTTCTATTCCAAGAGAAGAGGTCACTTAACCTTACCTAATTAGTAAAGAAATTACTATTGTGAGAATAGGTTGTGATAGATCAAATGTATGGCTCATGTGAGTGTATAGCTGTAATACTTTCATGCATTTTCTACATAAAAATGTTTAGCTCCATTGTACTTTTACATTTGAGTCATTTAGCAGACACTGTTATCCAGAGCGAGTCTATACATTTTCATACTCCAGTGAATCTCTCCAGGATTTCACATGGATTTTTTTCATATTTGCAGATAAATATGCTAGATTTTGCAGTGACAATTATGACATTTTGCATTGCAATATGCAATTGTTTTGTCCAATTTGTTGCAAAATTGCGCTGACAAGGGAAAAAACTGTGTTGATGTGTCGCTTGATTAAACCATATTATGCAGTAAATGTGCGGTGATTGGTTGAAATTGCGAGCCCTCTTTTGTACTGTGGTAATGGGTCAGTTCTATGCGATAATATTGTGATGTGACTATTTTATGCAGAAATAGTTTGGTGATTGGTCAAATTTGTAAGCCCTCACATAATATGCAGGGAATTGTTGATTTTGCAACCAAAACAATGCGGTGGCAGAGTCCTGGAGTAACCTCCCAGTAATCCCTGTGACTGCGTGTAGGTTAAGATTGGGTTGTAACAGAGTATCAGAGCAAGACGTTCCTACCTGTCAGCTAGTAATTGTTCTGTATGGTGACATAAGCAGAGTGGCCTGACTTCTCCCACTTATTACAGATGTCCGACTTAGATATGTTGAGCATCCTGCTATGATGTCCATCACCAAGCCGGAACACTCCGATGCCAACCCTCAGTTCCAGACTGGCACCCGGCCGGTGGCTGAGCCCGAGACCCCTGCTATTCACAATAACAGTGGAGGCTGGCTGAGCTGGGTCTTTGGGAGTGGAAGAGCTAATAAGAAGGAGGTTCATCTACCTGAGGACAAAGACAGATCTGTAAGGAACTGGTTATTAACACTATATTCTATGTAGAGACAATTGAGTGGATTTAAAAAATAAAAATAAATTGTGGCTTGCTTCACATTGCTAATCTCTTCTTCCTCAGATTGTCTGGGATCCAACTCTGCACAGATGGGTTAACAAAACTGAGCCCAAGGCTGAAGTACACACTTAAATTCAATTAAATTAAAAACAGTGAACAACCATTGTATTTCAACTGTGCTAATATTACCAACAATTTGGAAAATGTGTTGATGTGTTTTACAGAACAAGTGTGTACCACCACCTCCACCGATGGGGACATATGGAAATCAGGGAAACACTGGCAGTGTCCCCAAAGGAGTGAATCCCTACTCTATGAAAGCAGGTGAATATTGCTTTAGAATACATGTGGTTTAACCAAGACTGTGTCAGCCAATCATAGATGTCCCTGGTGGTCTCCTGCTAACACCTTTCCCACTGCCAGCAGGTCTATGGGGCAGCAGATACCCCACAATGCATTACAATGATGGGACCAACTCAAAGCCTCCAAGCCATGGGGCTGGACTGCTTCCTAGACAGCTCTCTGGCTTGCTCCCTCCTTCACACTTTGACCTCATGGCACCAATGGTTGTGCCACCTGACACTCTACCCTACTGAGGTATGACTCTGGAAAATCCTTCCAAATTGTATCCATTCATCATTAACTGTGATTTGACTTTAACATAGCAAATGGCTGAAGTAGCAAGGATGTTAACTATTTTTCATTTTTGTCCAACAGGCCATTTTCCCAAATTGGATTTGCCATACATAGATTTTTTCAGCATTAAAAATGTATTCAAATATGATCTATTAATTAAATATCTCCTTTGTGTCCTCATGTTCACATGAATTTGATGTGTTCTATCATCATTTACAATTCTTATTGCTTCTGCATTTACGTTACTTACTGTACAGACAAATAAATATTATATGCATATATTTTATTTTAGACATTACAAAAACATTTTTTCATGCTTTCTGGAGTTCTTACATTTACTTACTGTACAGGAAAGTATATTTTATACACATATTTAAACAAAACAAAAACATTTTATTTATGTAATCCATAGACGGCGGCAGGGTAGCCTAGTGGTTAGAGCGTTGGACTAGTAACCTGAAGGTTGCAAGTTCAAACCCCCGAGTTGACAAGGTACAAATCTGTCGTTCTGCTCTCAGTTCTGCACTGTTCTGCCATCATTGAAAATAAGAATGTGTTCTTAACACATTAAATAAAGGTTAAAAAAAGACACAACAGGGGGGCGGAGCTAGCATGTGAACGGCTGTGCGTGAGAGGCTCCTGCAACTTTTTTGCGAAATAATCTAATTTTATGGCACTTTTTACAACAAACGTTTCTTTCTAATACAAGATTGTAACTTTTTATATGAAAATGCCGAGTAATAAGCGACCAAAGGACAATAAATCCACAGCGGAGGCCTACTCCCCACTAAACAACGAGACAGAGGCACATGCAACAACGTGACACTTACAGAACTTACCCGGGCTTTGGGGGAGCTACGTGTTGCTACAGCTGAGGATCTTAAGGCCACTATTGCTGAACTGGACACCAAAATCGAGAGCATCATTCGAACGGTCGCTTCGCATGGCCAGAGTATTGTGGACCTTGAGAAAGCTTCTGAATTCAACGCTGGTAGGATCGACGAGTTAGAGAAGCTATGCACGTCATTGCAGGATACTGTGCAGAGGCTTTCTGTGAAAGTGGTGGACCTGGAGGGCCGATCCAGACGTAATAACCTTCGCGTTGTTGGTCTGGCAGAGGGGGTAGAGGCGGGCTCTCGCCCCACCGACTTCTTCGCCAAGCTATTGAAGGATGCAATGGGATCGGATGTTTTGGATTCGGATCCCCAGCTGGACCGCGCACATCGCTCCCTTGTCCCAGTGCCTGGATCGGGCAAACGTCCTCGCCCAGTAATCATCTGTTGTCACAGTTTCAAGACCAAGGATCTTATCCTGCGTGAAGCTCGAATGAGGGGCAACCTGTCACATAAAGGGCATCCATTCCGTGTCTATGAGGATTATGCGCCCGATGTGGAAAAGTATCGCGCCGACTATAGAGATGTCATGACCAAACTCTACAAACTCCATCTTCGCCCAGCCTTACTCTTCCCTGCAAGACTAAGAATTACCCCGCCTTCCGGTGAGAAGATTTGGCTCTCCTCGGTTTTGGACGCAGAGAAGTTTATCCGGGGATATACACCAATCCCCCGTACAGGTTAGAGTGCCTTGTTATTGCGTGTTACGGTCTGCTCATGGACTCGAATCCATACTATACCATATTGGGTGAAAACGTATTAAACGGGCTCAACAAGGGCTACCGAACATGTAAGACGCTGAGCAGACCAATGGATGGCGGTCAGAGCTCTCAATTCACTTTCATCCCGGCTGTGCTCAGAGCGATGCATATTTTTTACTTCCAGGTTTGATCACTGACACCTTCGGACGGATATACTTATATTCCCCCACTTTTGTTTTGTTTCGTTATTTATTTTACAATCCTTACATTATTCTTACTACCATACCATGTATTTATTGCTTGCAGGGGACTGGGGGTGATGGTTGGGAGGGGGAAGACACCTGGTTAGCAGGTTGATGTTTTGTGCCGTTCTGCCTTTGTCTGGCCGGTGGGCCTCTCTCCCGACTAGAGTCCCACCAGCCCTCTGTAGTGCTTATGTCTGTGTAGGTGTGCGTACATATAATTACTATTTGTACTTTATTACTATTTTCTCTTAGCATTTTAGTATTATGTATGTGTATATTTTAAATCAGTGTACATTGTTATTCTGGGGTATGAATGTTTGTATGTGTATATGTGCATATGGATGTATATACATATTCTTTAAATATATATTTTTATATATGATTTTTTTGTGTGGGTATGTATACATACATGTATATGTATGTATATGTGTGTGTGTGTGTGTGTGTGTGTGTGTGTGTGTGTGTGTGTGTGTGTGTGTGTGTGTGTGTGTGTGTGTGTGTATGTATATATATGTATATATACGTATGTGTATCTATATGTATGTATGTATGTATGCATATGTATGTGTTTATGTATGTGTGTTTATGTATGTGTGTATATGTATGTATGTATGTATATGTATATATATGTATATGTGTATGTGTGTGTGTATGTATGTGTGTATATATATATAATGTATATATTTTTATTTAAACATGTTTTTTTTATGGGGGGAACGTTTACTTTAACAAATCCTTGTTCCGATCTCCTGACCCACAGTATGTAAAGGTACGGCTGACTATGTCGGTTGCGGATGGTTTATTTTTTGACCGGCAGTGCTTAGCAATATAATCTTGAGGCTATATCTTGCTTATCTCTGGGATTGACCCAGGATGACGCTTAAATGCGCAATATGTTTAAGTTGGAACTTATTCTGTTTAGGTTTATTAGATGCTAACTGAACACTTAACTCGCGGGAGCCTCCTCAGTTCATATGTTAGTAGAAGTTCTAGGATAGTGAGAGGTGAACGTATAGTTGGGATTTTATTTTTGTTTTACCTCTTGTTCGAGGTCGCGCCGTGCTTTTTTGGCATCGGCCAGACAATGTGTTTATTAATTTTATTTATCATTTTTTTTTCTCCTGTTTGTACATGCCTGTTAAATGTGGGTTGATGGGGGGGGGTAAGTGTTGGGGAAATTAGGGGAACAGGGTGGGAAGTAAAGGTGCTTGCAGGGGGGGAGGGGTGGGTTGGATACTGCCCGGGTGTAGGTGCTACATATGCTGATCGTGATGGTTTGGTGCGCTTTCTTACCTTTTTATCAAGTTACATGGTATGCAGGCCACCATAGGAACTACAAACGAGAGGAGGGCGGGGCTTACATTCACTTCCTGGAATGTCAAGGGTTTAAACGAACCAATTAAGAGGGGCAAGGTCCTAGCCCACTTGAAAGCACTCTCGTCTGATATTATATTTTTGCAAGAAACCCATCTGAAGAATAACTCTCATAGCAGACTTAAGTGTAGGTGGGTGGGGCAAGTGCATCACTCTAACTTCTCTGCCAAAACGAGAGGCACAGCGATTCTGGTACGGAAAGGAATTCCCTTTCTACATAAAACCACTATTGCGGATAAAGAGGGTCGGTATGTGATCGCAATAGGAGAAATCCACTCTACCTCAGTAACTCTACTAAATATCTATGGGCCAAACATTGACAACCCCTCTTTTTTCAAAAGAGTCCTTGCCCTGATTCCAGATATCTCCCATACTAACCTGGTCATTGGAGGGGACCTTAACTGTGTGCTAGACCAATATTTGGATAGATCCTCTACCCGGCGAACCCCTACCTCCTATTCAAGCAAATTCTTGAATACCTACATAAAAAATTCAAACGTATTTGATACAGTGCCTTGCGAAAGTATTCGGCCCCCTTGAACTTTGCCACCTTTTGCCACATTTCAGGCTTCAAACATAAAGATATAAAACTGTATTTTTTTGTGAAGAATCAACAACAAGTGGGACACAATCATGAAGTGGAACGACATTTATGGGATATTTCAAACTTTTTTAACAAATCAAAAACTGAAAAATTGGGCGTGCAAAATTATTCAGCCCCTTTACTTTCAGTGCAGCAAACTCTCTCCAGAAGTTCAGTGAGGATCTCTGAATGATCCAATGTTGACCTAAATGACTAATGATGATAAATACAATCCACCTGTGTGTAATCAAGTCTCCGTATAAATGCACCTGCACTGTGATAGTCTCAGAGGTCCGTCAAAAGCGCAGAGAGCATCATGAAGAACAAGGAACACACCAGGCAGGTCCGAGATACTGTTGTGAAGAAGTTTAAAGCCGGATTTGGATACAAAAAGATTTCCAAAGCTTTAAACATCCCAAGGAGCACTGTGCAAGCGATAATATTGAAATGGAAGGAGTATCAGACCACTGCAAATCTACCAAGACCTGGCCGTCCCTCTAAACTTTCAGCTCATACAAGGAGAAGACTGATCAGAGATGCAGCCAAGAGGCCCATGATCACTCTGGATGAACTGCAGACATCTACAGCTGAGGTGGGAGACTCTGTCCATAGGACAACAATCAGTCGTATATTGCACAAATCTGGCCTTTATGGAAGAGTGGCAAGAAGAAAGCCATTTCTTAAAGATATCCATAAAAAGTGTAGTTTAAAGTTTGCCACAAGCCACCTGGGAGACACACCAAACACGTGGAAGAAGGTGCTCTGGTCAGATGAAACCAAAATTGAACTTTTTGGCAACAATGCAAAACGTTATGTTTGGCGTAAAAGCAACACAGCTGAACACACCATCCCCACTGTCAAACATGGTGGTGGCAGCATCATGGTTTGGGCCTGCTTTTCTTCAGCAGGGACAGGGAAGATGGTTAAAATTGATGGGAAGATGGATGGAGCCAAATACAGGACCATTCTGGAAGAAAACCTGATGGAGTCTGCAAAAGACCTGAGACTGGGACAGAGATTTGTCTTCCAACAAGACAATGATCCAAAACATTAAGCAAAATCTACAATGGAATGGTTCAAAAATAAACATATCCAGGTGTTAGAATGGCCAAGTCAAAGTCCGGACCTGAATCCAATCGAGAATCTGTGGAAAGAACTGAAAACTGCTGTTCACAAATGCTCTCCATCCAACCTCACTGAGCTCGAGCTGTTTTGCAAGGAGGAATGGGAAAAAATGTCAGTCTCTCGATGTGCAAAACTGATAGAGACATACCCCAAGCGACTTACAGCTGTAATCGCAGCAAAAGGTGGCGCTACAAAGTATTAACTTAAGGGGGCTGAATAATTTTGCACGCCCAATTTTTCAGTTTTTGATTTGTTAAAAAAGTTTGAAATATCCCATAAATGTCGTTCCACTTCATGATTGTGTCCCACTTGTTGTTGATTCTTCACAAAAAAATACAGTTTTATATCTTTATGTTTGAAGCCTGAAATGTGGCAAAAGGTCGCGAAGTTCAAGGGGGCCGAATACTTTCGCAAGGCACTGTATATGGAGGATCGCTAACCCTACGGGTAGGGAATACTCCTTTTACTCTCATGTTCACAAGGTTTACACTCGAATTGACTACTTTTTGTTGGATGCTAGACTACTCCCCTATACCTGTAATGTGAGGTATCATGATATTATAATCTCGGACCACAGTCCACTCACCTTCTCCCTGAGATTGGGTGACATTGTACCAAACGAGAGGGTCTGGAGGTTGAATCCTCAGCTCCTCACAGAACCAACATTCTGTGAATATCTTAAAGACCAAATTACATATTTCTTTGATACCAATGACAACACAGAGACCTCCCCAGCATTATTGTGGGAAACACTGAAGGCTTATCTGAGAGGCTGTATCATCTCCTTTCAGGCTGCCAGGAGTAGGCAAAACAGAGGAAAACTGGAAGAACTGGAGGGACAAATTCACTTACTGGATAGGGAGAATGCTAGCCACCCATCTATGGAGAAACATAAAAAAATTACCTCTTTAAAATTTGAATATAATCAGATTCTCTCAGCTAAAATTGCTAAATCTTTTCTCTATGCCAAGCAAAAATATTTTGAGTTTGGTGACAAACCACACAAATTACTCGCCAGACAACTTCGAAAAAATGAGTGACCGAATGATTCACAGGGTTAAATCTGCATCTGGGGAATTACTCTCTTCCCCCAAAGACATCAATGACAGATTCCGGCAGTTTTATGAGACTCTATATACATCTAAAGCGGATCCTAACCCCTTAATTATGCAAACATTTTTGGAGGACTGTAACCTGCCCTGAACCAGATTAACCAACCCCCAAAAACAACTAATCTCGTACGGTCTCATCTCGGCAAAAAAACTCATCTTGTTGTTTTGGAAGAGGAGGGAAGCGCCCTCTACCAAATTATGGCTGAGTGAATTGGCAAACACTGTTCACTTAGAAAGAATTAGATATATTCTGAACAATAAATTATCAACATTTGATCAAATCTGGCAGTCTTTCCTCTCCTACTTGGACGAGTCGGCGCTGTGAATTTGTACTTATTAACGCACTCTCAATTGTAATATTTTAATCTACCTTTGGGCAGCATGTGCTGGCCCTGCCACCCGAGCAGTTGGGAGGGGGGGGGGGGGGATAAGGGGGACATCTTCCCTCTTTGTTTCTACGTGTCCTTGTTTTGTATGTCGTGTTTTGTATTATTTGTTCTGCACCCAGAACTCTGGGTCTTGTTGTTCCTGTATGCTCTTTTGTGTTTAGATAAGAATTGTATACCTGTCTTGTATACCACCTATACACCATTCTTGTGTGTGTTTAATAAAAAATATTTGAAATAAAAAAAGACACAACGAAATATATTTAGATGCATTTTCAATTCCTAAATGTCAATATTTTATTTTCTGTGCCACGTGTTTATGCCCATTTATGTACATCCTGTATACACCTCACACACATGGTCAATGGCTTAAAAAATAAGAAAACAGTAACATGTCAGATAGAGTTTACATGTTTGAGTTTGCATCCCAATATGACACTTTAAATATTTCACAGAATACTGAAATGTAACAAAACACCTATTGTGTTTATTGAGATGTACACTGAGATGCTCAGTTGGTCAATATTTCCCTCCAGTGATTCCCCAACATCTTGTCAACATGGGACCCAAAAATGGAGCAGATATCTTATACCAACCTATCTAAATAGACATGTATCCATAACAAGGCCTAGGAGGCCCCTATACTGTCCAAAAATCTCTCCAAAATGTCACATATTTTAAAGCATCTTTATTTTCATGCATATAACTTGGCAAAAAAAAAATTGGAGGGACCAAATTCACATTCTTTTGTGTAGACAATCATTTTTTATTTTTTATTTATTTTTTTTATTTCACCTTTATTTAACCAGGTAGGCTAGTTGAGAACAAGTTCTCATTTGCAACTGCGACCTGGCCAAGATAAGGCATAGCAGTGTGAACAGACAACACAGAGTTACACATGGAGTAAACAATTAACAAGTCAATAACACAGTAGAAAAAGGGGAGTCTATATACATTGTGTGCAAAAGGCATGAGAAGGTAGGCGAATAATTACAATTATGCAGATTAACACTGGAGTGATAAATGATCAGATGGTTATGTACAGGTAGAGATATTGGTGTGCAAAAGAGCAGAAAAATAAATAAATAAAAACAGTATGGGGATGAGGTAGGTGAAAATGGGTGGGCTATTTACCAATAGACCATGTACAGCTGCAGCGATCGGTTAGCTGCTCAGATAGCAGATGTTTGAAGTTGGTGAGGGAGATAAAAGTCTCCAACTTCAGCGATTTTTGCAATTCGTTCCAGTCACAGGCAGCAGAGAACTGGAACGAAAGGTGGCCAAATGAGGTGTTGGCTTTAGGGATGATCAGTGAGATACACCTGCTGGAGCGCGTGCTACGGATGGGTGTTGCCATCGTAACCAGTGAACTGAGATAAGGCGGAGCTTTACCTAGCATGGACTTGTAGATGACCTGGAGCCAGTGGGTCTGGCGACGAATATGTAGCGAGGGCCAGCCGACTAGAGCATACAAGTCGCAGTGGTGGGTGGTATAAGGTGCTTTAGTGACAAAACGGATGGCACTGTGATAAACTGCATCCAGTTTGCTGAGTAGAGTGTTGGAAGCAATTTTGTAGATGACATCGCCGAAGTCGAGGATCGGTAGGATAGTCAGTTTTACTAGGGTAAGTTTGGCGGCGTGAGTGAAGGAGGTTTTAGTTTGCGGAATAGAAAGCCGACTCTTGATTTGATTTTCGATTGGAGATGTTTGATATGGGTCTGGAAGAAGAGTTTAGAGTCTAGCCAGACACCTAGGTACTTATAGATGTCCACATATTCAAGGTCGGAACCATCCAGGGTGGTGATGCTGGTCAGGCGTGCGGGTGCAGGCAGCGAACGGTTGAAAAGCATGCATTTGGTTTTACTAGCGTTTAAGAGCAGTTGGAGGCCACGGAAGGAGTGCTGTATGGCATTGAAGCTCGTTTGGAGGTTAGATAGCACAGTGTCCAAGGACGGGCCGGAAGTATATAGAATGGTGTCGTCTGCGTAGAGGTGGATCAGGGAATCGCCCGCAGCATGAGAAACATCATTGATATATACAGAGAAAAGAGTCGGCCCGAGAATTGAACCCTGTGGCACCCCCATAGAGACTGCCAGAGGACCGGACAGCATGCCCTCCGATTTGACACACTGAACTCTGTCTGCAAAGTAATTGGTGAACCAGGCAAGGCAGTCATCCGAAAAACCGAGGCTACTGAGTCTGCCGATAAGAATACGGTGAATGACAGAGTCGAAAGCCTTGGCAAGGTCTATGAAGACGGCTGCACAGTACTGTCTTTTATCGATGGCGGTTATGATATCGTTTAGTACCTTGAGCGTGGCTGAGGTACACCCGTGACCGGCTCGGAAACCAGATTGCACAGCGGAGAAGGTACGGTGGGATTTGAGATGGTCAGTGACCTGTTTGTTGACTTGGCTTTCGAAGACCTTAGATAGGCAGGGCAGGATGGATATAAGTCTGTAACAGTTTGGGTCCAGGGTGTCGCCCCCTTTGAAGAGGGGGATGACTGCGGCAGCTTTCCAATCCTTGGGGATCTCAGACGATATGAAAGAGAGGTTGAACAGGCTGGTAATAGGGGTTGCGACAATGGCGGTGGATAGTTTCAGGAATAGAGGGTCCAGCTGATTTGTACGGGTCCAGGTTTTGCAGCTCTTTCAGAACATCTGCTATCTGGATTTGGGTAAAGGAGAACCTGGAGAGGCTTGGGCGAGTAGCTGCGGGGGGGGGGGGGGGGGGGGGGAGCTGTTTGCCGAGGTTGGAGTAGCCAGGCGGAAGGCATGGCCAGCCGTTGAGAAATGCTTGTTGAAGTTTTCGATAATCATGGATTTATCGGTGGTGACCGTGTTACCTAGCCTCAGTGCAGTGGGCAGCTGGGAGGAGGTGCTCTTGTTCTCCATGGACTTCACAGTGTCCCAGAACTTTTTGGAGTTGGAGTTACAGGATGCAAACTTCTGCCTGAAGAAGTTAGCTTTAGCTTTCCTGACTGACTGTGTGTATTGGTTCCTGACTTCCCTGAACAGTTGCATATCGCGGGGACTATTCGATGTTATTGCAGTCCGCCACAGGATGTTTTTGTGCTGGTCGAGAGCAGTCAGGTCTGGAGTGAACCAGGGGCTATATCTGTTCTT